>NC_088344.1:25087500-25255000 GCF_036884655.1 Musa acuminata AAA Group | reverse complement strand
GGAATAATTTATTAGTATAAAATCTGTAATCATGCTATCTGTAATGTAAAAAAACTTTTATGCTAGAATCTGAAATCAAATAATAATGGATCTAAATAATATTATGATGCATACCTTTCGTTATTGTGTAGAAGAATAGACCTTATCTGATCTACAAGCACACCATCGTTGGATCTGAGATATCGATCTGTAAAGAGAACTAGACACTCCTCCTCTCTTTCTATCCTTTCGTAGAACCACTTAGATTGTTGGATTAGGGAGATTGAGAGAAAAACCGTAATCTCTAACTATGTTAAGATACGTATATTTAACCCCTAGAGGTTCTATCTATTTATAGGCGAGAGTAAAGGGTCTAGGATAAGTTATTAGGAGAATTCCTTCTATCAAGGGCATCACTTAAGGAATCATATTATAATATGAACTTCTTTTCTATTGGCTAATAACCATAATCATAATCCAATCATATCTATAATATATCTTACCTAATTAAATAGGGCCACATAATCTAACATTCTCCCACTTGACCTATTAATTGGTAAGATACAAAAAGATTTAAAATAAAAAATAAATAAATAAAAGTTATTTAAAAATAATTTGATTTAATTGGATTCTAAAATTAAAAAAAAAATATTTACATACATGCGAATTTTAAAAATAGGCCAATAAGTCCAATAAATATAATAATGCTACATTATGTCTAACTAACAGTACAAGTCATATCATAGCGGTTATATGTCATTAGTGTCACACTTTCTTCTATGTACCACAACACTATTAGCCTTTCCTAATGCAGTCCCAAATGACCCATATAATTTATCTTATTAAGATAATCCTATCATTATATTCAATCATAATATGTACATACATAATTGTGAATAGGATAACAAAAATAAATAACTTTAAGTATGTAAGCAAGAATGCCAATTATAATATCCACTCAAACATGGATCACCATATCCTTTATGGGTTGCTCACAAACCCAATCATAAGAACATATTCTTTTAAAATAGTTTAGGTTGTAAGTCCTAAGTGAATGGATTAGTAATAAATATAGTAGAACTCAAGTAATTAATTGACATTGGATGTTTCTGGACTCCCCTTCTCTAATTATCAAGTATTGTATACCATAATGCATAAAGATGCAATAGTACTTGTCATTCTTAGAGAAGAAAACTATTATGATATCATAAAATATCTCTAGTGACTTGTCAATTGAGTTTGACCTCACTAAGTTTTGAGATAAAATTTTACAGTTATAAAGTTTGATCAGTGGCCTCAAAGTATGCCACAAAATCAATTTCTATTAATAATAATATAATAATAAATTACCTCTCTAATTAATATAGATATTAATTGTAAGGTAGAATTCTTGTTATCGAGGCAATTTATAGAATCGATATATGAAAAATACCATTATTTCAAGCTGATATAATTTTATATATATGAACATATAATCCTTCATCTCTTTCAGATATCTTATTATTTTCTTTACAGTCCTTTACGTTTTTTACTTTTGGGTAACTTCAATATATACCTAATATTTTAACTACAAAACTGATATCTGTTCTGACATAGGCTTGAGCATAAACTTCCAACTACGTATATACAAAGAATATTTTCTTTAATTGATTCTTTTCAAGTTATTTTAAAGCATTTACTTTTGACTAAAATTTTAATTTTATGATTTACTAAACAAAGTTGTATATTAAATCTTTTTAAGACTCGGTTGATATATCCTTTCTAAAATAGTCTTCACAATCATTGAGATCTATCCTTGAATTACTCAATGTTAATAATATAAGATGTCTCATTCATATTAGCCATCTTAAAACTCTTAGTGACAAATTTCTTGATTTAGTATAATAAACCAAGATCATTATTAGTAAGGTAAAATATTATCCATATAAAATACTAATATAATAAACTTACTCCCATTGACATAAATACTGATCAATAGTATTTTTCTTAAATATAAAGAAAAAGTAATGATATCAAAAACCTTTATATATCATTATCTTGAAGCTTGTTTAAGGTCATAAATGAATTCTTGAATTTGCATCTCAAAATTTATATTTATTTTATTTTCTTTATGAATCATTTAGAATAACTCATATAAAGCTAGATCCTTAATAAAAAAAAACTTGTTTTCATATCATTATGATGTAACTTAAACTCATAATGAGTCATTAATGCCATGACGATTCTTAATAGGTTCATTTATAAAACTAAATGTCTCATTATGATCGATGCATTCTTTATAAGTAAAACTTTTAACCATTATATTATTCAACATTGTCCTTTGAGTCATATATTATAGACTCTTTTATAATTATTGGATAATTTGATAAATTTATCAAACTTTTCTTTATTACATCATATTACTTTTCAGAATTGCTACCTTTCATGACCTATGAAAACAATGAGGGATCCATTATGATTTCTATATTATAATATAATTCATGTAGATATACCCCATAATAACTATAAATGATAGGATTCCTTTCCCTTTAAGACATTAACAAGGCTATCAACTATGGTTATTATAAAAGACCATTAATAGTGATATCAATATAATATGGGAGTTTAGTAATGTTATTTTTGTTGTTCACCTTTATTAAATTATTTAATGAATTGAGTAACAAAAATCTCTCAAATAATAAAGAAGTAATAACTTGTATCTCCTCTATATCAAAATTAAATTTTGAGATTTTTCACTCCCCCTAATTCGCTATTTTATAGGAATCTTACATTACCATATTTAACTATCCTCATACCATGATTAGGGCATTAAGATATGTACCCTTTTGAACTTTTCTAAATAAATAATAAAATATTTAAAATAGTTATTAAATCTTATTTTCTTTTATGTGAGTCGAAGATCATTATCTCTATGGGACACTCTCAAATATGTAAATATCTTAAGTTAAGTTTCATATTATTTCATAACTCAAAAGAAGTAATGAAATTTACTTACTAGGAACCCTATTCAAAATATACATAGTTATCCTTAGAGCTTCTTCTCACATTGATTTAGGTACAAAAGAATAATACACCATATTCCTAACTATATCTATAGGAGTACAATTATACCTTTCAACAATCATATTTTGTTATGACACATGTGATAAATCATATTGAACACATATATCTTATTTTTTCAGGTATCTAGATAAAAATTAGAATTATAATTAGGTTCTAAATATCATAAAATTTATCACCTTTGTTAGATATGATGATCTTGACTTTTCTATCTAATTATCTCTCGATTTTATTTATGTATACTTCAGGAGTGTTAATGATATGAGACTTTACATTAATTAGATATATATAATCATATCTCAATAGGTTATTTATATGATGATAAAATACCTCTCTTTAATGAGATGAAAGTATAAAGTGACTTGTAGATATAAGCATAATCTCAAAGAGTTTATAAAATTATATTTTAATTTAAATATTTAATTATAGAATCATTGTAAACTTAAGATTCATATTAATTCTATATAAACTAGGTTAACTTTTATTGAATCACACTAAGTTTATAACCACTAAAAGAGAAATAACATTCTAATAATTCTAGGTAAAGAACCCAAATTTTCAGAATTATAAGAACATAACATGAATCCTCAAGATCCATCAAATGAATCATCTATAGACATAAGCAAAAAAATATAAACTACTATCGCTTTTTCTTTAAGATAATTCCTTGTATTTTAAAATTGATGAATATTTCATTCTCTTTTGATTTTACATTTTTTTTTCTTTAATAGCCCTTTTTTAATATTAAAATAAATTTCTATTATTGATAATATATGTTGAAGCATCAAATTAATCCACCAAGTAAAATAATTTTTATTGTATTTAATTTGAACTATATAAAGGTTATACTTATATATATTTTTTTAAAACCAAATCTTATAGTTTTTCTTCATATAATTTTTCTTGCTACAACAATAATACTTTATTATGAAGATATTCTTTTATGAGTTTATATAGTAATTATAAACTCAGGTGACTTACGCTTCATCCTTATTTTAGTATTACCCACTCATTGAGTAGTACTCAAAATATTATGAGTCTTGAGTTTATAGCTTTGTCAATTATATTGAGGATATAATATTGAATTATTCAAATACAATCATTTTAGTTAGTTCTTTCATTAAGGTATCAACTAATGACTTATCAGAAAATTTAAATTGATCCTTAGATATTCTCATATGTTATTTATAAACTATACCGAAGTCTAAGCATAATAAAATTGAGTCTTTCAGACCTTTCCTGATAAATCATCTCAATTATTTATTTCATAGAACTTTCAATAATTAAGTTTGTGTTCCTTTTAATTAATCTGATCAAGGTCTCACTCACTTAATACAACTTGTATATGCTCAAGCTATTTATTCCAAAAAATATAGGGATATTTACAAAAAATACAATGAAGGAAGTACCACTATAATAATATAACATTAATGCTTTGAGTTTCCAAAATATGATGAACTATCAATATCATCTATATTTCACCTTTGGGTGAAATATTGACATATCTAGTGTTTACTCAAGATCATCTATGGAGGACTGATACCATTCTTCTAGAATAGTATTATTACCTTTGGGTATACAACCCTAAATTGGAAGGATATCCAAAATAGTATCATCCTACCCAATCACATAATTATTTGAAATAGATTCTTCTTTGGGATTATCTAATTCTCCTAATTATATGTGTCATTGTGAATATTATTTTATTTACTATCATTTAGGATTAATTTCATAATGTATTTTATAGATTATTGGTCTAGGTCAATTTGGTGGCTGTAAGATCAATACAAAAAAATAAAATATAATCTAAAATATCTCATAAATGACAAGAACTTTATTGTAATTCATATCCCATAAGCCTACTATCCAACGCTACTTTGGTAGATACCGGTCAGATAAAACTTAAGAAGATAAATTATAATATTCACCAAATTTCTTTATCCTGATTCATCCTACCATTGTGAATATTATTTTATTTAATATCATTTAGGACTAATTTCATAATATATTTTATAAATTATTGGTCCATGTTACTTTGGTGGTTGTAGGACCAATACAAAAATATAAAATACAGTCTAAAATATCCTACAAATGATAAGACCTTTATTGTACTTCACATCTCATAAGTCTATCATTCTAGGCTACTTTGGAAACTATCGGTCAGATAAAACTTATGAAGATAAATTACAAATAATATTCATAAATTTCTTTATCTTGATTCATGCTGAAGCAGTTCAATAATAGAATAACAACCATACTAATTATTGAATATTGATCAATATAAAGAAAACTCATATAATAACTATAATCATGATAACACATAAATCATGAAGTACCTTTATGTGAAAGATAACTATTATTTCATAATTTCAAATATATGTATATGAATAACCAAATAAATATCCAAGAACAATAATTAGATTTTATTTATAATATGTTGTCAATAATTTATATAAGAAAACTATAAAAGAACCATTATGCCAATCAACCTTATTTAATTAGATAAGTCGAACTAAACATCAACCAAATTAAGTCAATCGATAAAAATTGATCTAAGGATAAAATTGTAATTTTGTTGGAAAGATATAAATCAGAATTACGAGATTCATGAAGGGTAAAACTATCAAAAGGACATGTTAGAAAATTTTCAATTATGAAGGGCATTTATGGAAAGTAAATAAAAGGATAAACTCTAGAATTCTTCCATTTCTGAAGGGCAAAAATGTCATTTTCTAAGAAAAAGCACTAATCTTCCCTACACTGCCGTCGCCTGCGCACGATTGCCACTGCTGCCATGGCGTGGCCTATGCACGCTTGCGGCCACTGCTTAGGCATGGCCTGTGCCCACACGGGGCTGTTGTTGTTGCCCTCTGCCCATGGGGGTAGCCGCTGTGCAGTGCTACTGTCACCATCTGCGGCCACAACCCTTCCATAAGTGGGCGCCACCATTATGCGTGAGGGTGGCCGCCGCCTTCCGCGGCCACCACATTCACATGTGGTGCGGTCGTCGCTTGCACGATCGTCGATTGCGTGTGGGTGCCATGATATGCAACCACCACGGCGCACGGCTGGCTGCTTGGCGACTACCAGCGGTTGCTGTTGCTGCTACAATACGTGCTACGTGGTGTAGTCGCCTCTCACAAGCAGATCAACATAGCGATCGTTGCCTGCGTGCGGCCATTATCACAGCTACGGGCTACAATCTCTATACACAGCCCTTCAGCCGTTATCGATAACTAAACAGGCGATCAACAAAGATCATCAACTCAACAACACTAATATTAAATAGTAAATCTATCGATCAAACATAAAAAATCATACATTGCTCACAATTAGCGATAGAGCAAATTATATAGAAAAAACAGATCAATAATATCCAACAAATCATTCATGTATCATAAACAAAAACCGATTAACATCCTTTCGTAAGCGAAAGATGCTAACAAATAGATCCAAAAGTATTTAATTTCAAAAACTACTACTCTGATACCAATTATTAGTATAAAATCTGTAATCATGCTATTTGTAATACGAAAAAACTTTTATGCCAGAATCTGAAATCAAATAATAATGGATCTAAATAATATTATGATACGTATCTTTCGTTACTGTTCAGAAGAGTAAACCTTACATGATCTACAGGCGCACCATCGTCGAATCTGAGAGATCAATCTGCAAAGAGAACGAAACACTCCTCTCTTCCTATCTTTTTGTAGAACCACTTAAATTGATGGATTAGGGAGATTGAGAGAAAAACCTTAATCTCTAACTGTGATGAGATACGTATATCTAGCCCTTAGAGGTCCTGTTTATTTATAGGCGAGAGCAGAGGGTCTAGGATAAGTTATTAGGAGAGTTCTTCCCATCAAGAGCATCCCCTAAGGAATCATACTATAATATGAACTTCTTTTCTATTGGCCAATAAACATAATTAGAATCTAATTATATCTATAATATATCTTACCTAATTAAATAGGACCACATAATCTAATATAATTAGTATAAATAGGCAGGAAGGGAGCTATTTTGATTAATCTATTCATAATGACCAAAATTCTATCATGTTCCTTGCTGGTCTTAGTAAACCCATAACAAAATTCAAACTAACTTCTTCCCATTTTTATTAGGGTATTTATAATAGATTTAAAATATCAGTTGGCTTTTGAAATTTTATTTTGATTTGTTAACGGGTGAGATATTTTTTAATAAATTAGATAATATTTCTCTTCATTCCTGGTTACCAGTAGTGCTCTTTCAATTCCTTATATATCTTGATTTTTCTGTGTACTTCTCTTAAGAATTTTTATTTTATGCCAAACTCCTCTGGTACACGTAATATACCCTAAAATTTGATTACCCCTTCATCAATATGAAAATGTTTTCTTTTCCCTACCTCAATCTCAGACTTCAATTGATTTAAATAAGGATTGATAACCTATAACTCTTTAATTTTTCTCAAAAGGGTTGGTTGTAGTAACAATGCTGCCAATCTCTCAATTAAACTTTCAAGGATCATCTCATATTAAAATTTTTGTATTTCTTTATGGAGAGGTCCTTGAACTATTATTAAAGCAACTAAATTAGCTAACTTTCTACTTAATACATCAGTAACTCCATTCATTTTTCTAGGATGGTAATTAATCAGACAATCATAATTTTTTACCAACGCCAGCTATCTCCTATGCCTCGTATTCAACTCCTTTGAGAAAAAAAATATTTCACTCTTATAATTAGTATATATTTCACATTTCTCTCCATAAAGATAATGTTATTAAATTTTAGGACAAATACCACTATTGCTAATTTTAAATCATGGGTTAGATAGTTCCTTGCTTTAGTTATCTTGAGGCATTAGTTATAACTCTACCCGTCTATATTAAAACACATCCTAGACTATTTCTGGATGTATCACTATACACCATAAATCTTTCTGACCCAAATGGTACTATAAGAATTAGAGTTGAAATCAATATCCTTTTTAGTTCTTGAAAACTATTTTCACAAGTATAAGTCCATTCAAATTTGATATAAATTTTTATTAATTGAGTAAGAGGTGATGCTATCGTTGAAAATCCTTCCATAAAATATCTATAATAACCTACCATCTGAACTTACTTCTATTACAATAGTTGGCTCAGGCTAGTTACTAAATGTTTCCACCTTAGCTAGATTCATTAAGATCCCTTCCTTCGATACATTATGCTCAAGGAATGTTATTTTCTCTAGTCAAAATTTACATTTCTTAAACTTTGTATATAATTATTTTTTCTTTAAGATACTAAAAGTTGTTCTTAAATATTCTATATATTCCTCCTTAGAGTGAGTATATCAAAATATCATCAATAAAAACTATCATAAGTTTGTTTAAATACTTCTTGAATACTCTGTTCATTAAGTCCATAAAGATGATTTATATACTTATTAAACCAAATGACATCACTAGAAATTCAAAGTGCCAATATTTAGTCCTAAAAGTGATCTTGGGAATGTTCTCCTTCTCGATTTTCAATTAATGATACATTATTTTTAAATAAATTAAAAAAAATACTAATATACCTTGCAATTGATCAAACAAATCATTAATTTTAGGGAGTGGGTATTTGTTCTTAATACTCATCTTATTTATCTCCTATAGTCTATGTACAATCATATTGTCCCATCCTTTTTTTTACAAATAGAACCAATGCTTTCCATGGTAAAAAGCTTAGGCGAATGAACCCTTTATTAAAGAGCTCTTGTAATTGGATCTATAACTCCTTTAATTTTACTAGAGTCATTCTATAAGGTGCTTAAAAATAACTTTTGTGCTTGATATTAAGTCTATATCAAATTCAATCTCTCTATTTAGTAGCAATCCAAGAAGGTTTTCTGGAAACACTTGAAGGAATTTGCTTATAAATGACACATCCTCTAGCTTGACCTTCAGTTCCACCCTTGTGTCAATCACATTTGTCATATATCTTATTCATCCATAATTTAAAAGTCTCCTTATTTTTATTATTGAGATAAAAGAGATTAATATATTTTCTTCAAAACTAGTAAATATAAACTCTACTGACCATAAAGGTTGAAATACTACTCTTTTTTTTATTATAGTCAATAAAAACATGATGTTTAGATAATCGGTTTATGCCCAATATAACATCAAAATCTTATATGTTCAATATTATTATTTCTATAATTAATTCTTTATTGACAATCTAAATTGGACATGATCCTAATCCCTAACTAGAATATATTATATCCCCTAATGAAACAATATACAATATATCACATCTATTGCTTTAGATAATTTACGTAGTTTCTCTCACTCGAGATAACTGTTAGGATCAAAATCAATACTAAGAGGGGGGTGAATTAGTGATTTTGGAAAACTTTTATCGATTCAAAATTCTCATTCGACAAAAACCAATATCGAGTGCGTTTGACTTAAAGTAAGTGTAAGGTGGAGTGAGCAACAAAATTAGTAAGCAATAAAGATAAACAACAAAGAAGAGAGCACACCAGATTTATAGTGGTTCGATCATCGTGACCTACGTTCACTCTCGATTCCTCCTCCATCGAGGCCATCGACTTTCACTATCGAGCTTCTTTCAATGGGCGAAGATCAACTACTCTCTTAAAACCCTTTTCTTCTTTTCATTGGTTTATGAGATAATCTTTACGAGTCACTCACCCCTCCCTTAAATAAAAATCTAACTAAAGAGAAGAGGAGGGGAACTCTCATAATATTACAATAGCAGTTTCATAAGTTTTCGTTCTCGGTTCTTATGTAAACCGAGCAGGGATGAGTGGGATATTTATAGGCTCCAAATGGTTTCAAAATTGGAGCTAAAAATGGTCTCATCCCGGGTTTTTAGAGCACTAGCAGTACCACCGCTAGTATTAGACCCTACTCTGGTGGTACTACCGCTAGTCTGAGCAGTACTATTACTTGACAAAGCCTCAGAGATTAGGCTCTGGCAATACCATTGCAAGTCTGGGTGGTACCACCGCTTGACACTAGGCGGTACCATTGCCTAGTCAATTCTTGGGAGACTAAGCTTCTAGCCGTTTCACTACTAGACCTAGCGGTGCCATCACCAGACCCTACTATAGGTCATTGAATAGGCCAAACAACAGGCCTAATTCAATCCTGATTCTCAGGCCCAATTGACCCTTAATTGAGTTAGTAGGGTTACACCCAAAACTAACTCAAATTAAGATCTAACTTCAATAATATAGACTTAAACAATTACAAGACAACAAATCTAAGTTGTTCGGCTTGTCATTTATTCCTCCGAACTCTTAACGAACTTCCAGTGAACTTTTGGTGCATCGTTTGAACTTTCGGCGTATCACCTAACCCAGCGATATGTTGACTCCCGCAATGTCCGATCTTAGCGTAACGTCCTGATTCCTCCGATCCGATGCCCGATCTCTAACTTTGTCCCAATGTCTGATTTTTTTATTTTAATTATTTTACCTTTTCATGATCAAAGTTAGTCCTACTTCACTCTTCTCAACATATGGATTAGATCGTAAATTCATCAATTGATTTTATCATCAAAATCTGAGATCAACAATCTCCCCCTTTTCTATGATGACAACTAATTGATGATGAAGTTAACATTAACTCCCCGTATCTATATTCCATATCAAACTTGAATTCAAAAAGAGTAATAACTTTTGAATTCAAGTGAAACAATTTTGATCATAGTGATCATATGCAACATGTCATATCAAAATTTCATAAATTGTGCATCATCATTTAAACATAGTTTCAAATCATCAAGGTATAATATGCATAAGTTCAAAACATTATAAATCATCATTACTTTAGGCATAACATGCTTGATACCAAAAACAAATTATCAATCACTTTGGGCATAACATGCATGATACCAAAATATTAAACTTTTCAAATCATTCATCATTTCTTCTCTCCCTTTGTCATTAACAAAAAGGAGAAAAGTATAACTAACATGTAAGTTTTACATCACTTTAGAATATACAAGCTAGCAAGTTTTAGAGATGTGAAAGTTAGCAATATTTGCTTCTACCTGAAATGTGCAAGTTAGTAATTCTTGCTTCTCTTTTGAGATGAGTTTATAAGTTTTGCTTCTTGAGATGGGCAAGCTAGCACTTTTCCTTCTCTTTGAGATGTGTAAGATAACACTTTTGCTTCTCTTGAGATTGCAAGCTATTACTTTTGCTTCTCTTTGAGATTGCAAGTTAGCACTTTTGCTTTTCTTTGAGATGCTAGAAATTTTCTTTCTCCCATTTGTTATTAAAGAAAGAAAGAAAGGAGAAGGGAAGAATTCAATGGTGCAAATATTTCAACCATCACATGAACGAAAGAAAGATCAAGTCATGAATTTGAAAGTCCATGAATCAAAGCTCTACTTTTGTAAAGAGAAAGAGGAAGCAATTATAGGAAATGATCATGACATGAAAAATAAAAGATCAAGTTATGAACACTAAAACTCCATGAATCAAATCTCTTCTTTTGTAAATAGTAAGAGGAAGAAATCATAGTAAGCAATCTTGATTCAAGAGAAAGCTCAAGTCAATAATACCGAGAAATCAAGAGAAGGATCATGATTCATTTGAAAGAAAATCTTCTCTTTAGCAAAAGGAAGAGTCACAGAATATGATCTTAATTCAAAAGAAAAGTTAAGTCATGAAAATCGAGAAATCAAGATAACGATCCAAAAAGAAATTATGCATTTGGAAGATTTAACATGCTTAATTATCTTCTAATAAAATCAAATTATTCCTCATTTAATGGTTTTATAAAAATATCAGCTAATTGATATTTTATACTAATAAAGTTTAGAGATATATCATAATTATTAATATGATCTCTAACAAAATGATGTCTAATATCAATATATTTAGTTCTAGAGTGTTGAATGAGATTCTTTGTTAAATATATTACAGTAGTATTATAACATTTTATAGGGATGTTTTTCAAGTAAAATTCATAATCTTCTAAAGTGTTTTTTCATTCAAATAACTTGTGCACAACATGCACTTGCTGCTATGTATTCAGTTTCAACTATAGATAATGCAACAAAATTTTATTTCTCGGAAGACCAAGAAACAAACGCATGACCTAGGTGTTGACATACTCCAGATATTCTTTTTCTATCTATTCTACATCTAGCAAAGTCAACATCAGCATAAGCAATTAATTCAAAATTTTTTAATTTCAGATACCATAATCCTAGATTAGGAGTTTCTTTTAAATATCTAAAAATATTTTTAACTACTTTATAATGAGATTGTTTAGGATTAGATTGAAATCTAGTACAAAGTCCAATATTAAACATAATATCCGGTCTATTTGCTATGAGGTATAGTAAACTACCTATCATACCCTTGTAAGTATTTTGATTAAAACTTTCTCTATCATGGTTCATATCTAATTTTGTGAAAGTGCTCATTGGTGTGTTAATAGATTTAGCACTATCCATATTAAATCATTTTAATAGATCTAAGATATACTTAGTTTGACTAATAAAAGTTTCATCACTTAATTGCTTAATTTGCAATCCTAAGAAAAAATTTAATTCACCCATTAAATTCATTTCGAATTCTTGGCTCATACTTTTGGCAAAAGATTCACACAAAAATTCATTTGAAGAACAAAAAATGATATCATCAACATAAATTTGAATAATAAGAAATTTTTTTAAAAATATTTAATAAATAATGTAGTATCAACCTTGTCTTTTAAAAAATTATTCTTAATAAGAAATGAAATAAGTTCATACCAAGCCTTAGGGGCTTGCTTTAATCTATTAGAAAGCATTAGATAACTTATAAACATAATTTGGAAAATGAACGTTTTTAAATCTTGGTGGTTGTTCAATTTAAACTTCTTCGGAAATAAAGTCATTAAGAAAAGTACTTTTAATATCTATTTAAAATAACTTAAAATTATTACAATATGCATAGGCAAGAAGAATCCTTATGGTTTCAAGTCTCACCATAGAAGCGAAGGTTTCTTCATAATCGATACCTTCTTCTTAGTTAAAACCTTTGACCACTAATTTAGCCTTGTTTCGAACCACAATACCAAGTTCATCTTGCTTATTCCTAAAGACCCATTTATTGTTAATTATAAGGTGGTCACTAGGTCTAAGAATAAGCTTCCATATCTCATTTCTTTTAAATTAATTTTACTCATCTTGTATTGTAATAACCCATGAATCATCTTTTAAAGCTTCGTTAATACATTTTGGTTCAATTTTAGATAAAAAGGCAGTATTAGCACAAAAGTTTTTAAATGATATGTGAGTTTAAACACCTTTTGATGTATCTCCAATGATTAGCTCCTTAGGATGAGTATCTACATACTTCCATTTCTTAGGTAAGGATTCTTTGAAGAAGATGCATCCAAGTTACTTGGGGAGGAGAATCTTCATTCAAATTTAAAGTATCAAAATCAAAATCATCATCAAAATTATTTTTCTTAAACTCAGGAAACTCATTAAAAACTATATAGATAGATTCCTCAATGACTAAAGTTCTTTTATTAAAGACACAATAAGCTTTTGAAATAGAGGAATATCTAAGAAATATGCCTTCATTGAATTTTATATCAAATTTTTCTAAAGCATCTTTTTTATTTAAAATAAAATATTTATAATAAAAAACTTTAAAATAGGAAATGTTATATCTTTTATTATTTCATAACTCATAAGGAGTTTTAGAAAATAGTGGTTTTATAAGAACTATGTTCATGACATAACATGCCATGTTAATAGCTTCAGCCCAAAAATATTTGGGTAGTCTCTTGTAAGCTCCCATTTTTTCTCTCTGCTACTCCATTTTATTATGGATTTCTTGGAGTAAAAAAATTATTATTGTACTTATTGAATCTCGGATTTTGATGATGAAATCAATTGATGAAGTTATGATCTAATGTGTATTTGAGTGATATATGACTAACCTCGATCAAGGAAAGACAATTCAATTAAAGCAAAAAGAATGAAACGTTGGGCCGGAGTAGAATATGTCAAAAGATTAGACGTCGGGTTGAAGGAATGGTCAACATGCTGGAAAGACTTCGTGCCATGAGTTCAGGCATCGGGCCGAGGATTGGTCATTGCACCAAGAAGATCGGAAGTAGCGAGAGGTCAATATGCCAATTGAGCATTATGCCGAAGGATCGAACAAAGCACCAAAGGATCGGATGAAGTACCAGATGAACTAATGACATACCAGATAATATAAGATTCATGCTTATAATGGTTGAGAAATTAGGATCAAATCCGGCACTAAGAGAGGGGGGTGGTGGTGGTTGAATTAGTGCAGCGGTAAAAATATCAATTTTGAAATTTCATTTCGATTAAATCCGATATCCGACAAAGCCCGTATAGGTAATATGTTTAACTTGAAAGTATATAGAAGTGCAGTAAAAGTAAAGTGGTTTGTGATAAAGATAAATTACACAAAAGAAATGCAAACCAGATTTTATAGTGGTTCGGTCATCGTGACCTACATTCACTCTACCGATTCCCCTTCCGTCGAGGCCACCAGCATCCACTAATGATCTTCTTTCAATGGGCAAAGATCAACTATCCTTTTACAAATTCTCCTTTTCACAGGGTTAGAAGACAATCTTTATACCCCTCTTTTACAAGGTTTCCCTCACACACCTCCCTTAGAACTCTCTCTAAGCTTTAGGAGGAGGGAACTCAACTTTCTAATAGGGTTTACAATTTTAGCATCATAGAGTTTTACTCAATTTACTTACTACTCCATGCAAGAATAGTTGGGGTATTTATAGACCCCAAATGACTTCAAAACTTGGAGCCAAAATTTAAATCCCTGAGATTTCGGGGTATGGGCAGTACTACCATTTGCAGCCTGACACTGGATGGTACATCGCCTAGTCTGGTGGTACTACCGTCTGACAGGGGCAGTACCACCGCTTGACAGTCTCTAGGAGACTATGTCTGGGTGGTACCACCGCCTGACATAGTCTTGAAGACTGTGCCATAATGGTTGCACCTATTGGGTCACTGTTTAGGCCTTTTCACCTGGCCCAACATAGCCCAAACTTGGGATTAGATAGAGTTCAAATTCCTACAGATTTGTGGGATTAGATGGAGTTCAAATTCCCTCCTCTCTAGTGGTGATCCACACGGCAAGAGCTGCAAAGACACTGTTGGGAAATCTGGGGCGACATCACATGCATAGTGGAAGAACAGAAAAAATAAAATCCCAGAATTCCAGCAGAAAAGAAAGTTTCATCGTCATGCAAAAGTTTGTGAGCAAAAAACCCGCGAAATTGAAAAACTACGCATAAGAGAATTACCTAGAAAGATCGTATATCTCTGAAAACCTATAGATCTTTGGGAGAGGGTAAAAGGAGGTCAACTGTCCTACTATCTAGTGGTGATCTACATGGCAGGGGCTGTGAAGATGCTCCTACAATCGCTGCCCAAAACTATTCCTCGCGTGCACCACATAATCAAGAAGAGGCTACCCCTTCTTGCTGTCCACTCACCCCAAATAGGGGCTGCAATATGAGGAGGAGAGGGAGAGAGGAGAATAGGAGGAGGTAGCTAAAAAGAACCTCTAGCCTATGAGTATTTGGTTTCCTCTTATTTATAGAGACCCCTTGCAAACTTAACCCTAATGGATCTTGCCATATTGGGTACTAGATCTCCATCCAACTACCCAAGCATCTTAGATTAGTGAGTCTCTACCCAATAATCTCTTATTAGCTCTTATTGGATCTCATCCATAGGATCCAAAAATTTAGGGGCCTATTAGATATCCAATAAGATAGGCTCCAACGGATATCTCATATCTGAACCTCTACTCATCGCAATACCTGCCATATGTGTATGACTCTTTAGGCCCAATATTGAGCTGGCCATGAGTCATACCTGTCAGAACTCCTTCTAGCTCAGTGAAATATTATCTCCATAATAATTCACTTGACTCATCGACTACGGACGTACTAGGCCACTATGTCGTAGTCCATAGATGATACAGGGGAATCCAATCCTTTGGACCTATCTGTCCTCAGTTTCTATGTATCTATAGTCTCTCATCCATCTAATACCATAGAGATTGTATACTGGGTATGGTACTATCAGGCCCATACAGTTTCTACTTAAGTTTTGCTTTAATTGGATTCTCCCGAAGAACTCTTTCTCTCTCAATCTAAATGACCCTGCTAGGGATTTGTTTAAGCAAGAACACATGAGATATTCCTCTTATGACACCGAGAGTAGATGATCCTCTATCAATACTTAATAGCTCTCGTAAGTTTGGCTACCACTCCCGATGACCGACTATGCTAGATTTGAAACCTCCCTAACTATAAGTTTGGTATCAAAGAGTGGAGTACTCATACAAAACATCCTTAGTGTCTCAAATCTAAGGACCAGGTACACCAATAGGACGATAAAATTGCTGTCTGATAATAAGGCATCATCAACCTTCCAGCATTCTATGAGCGGATCAATCAGTGAACTCATTCTCTAATGAGCACCTGCACTATATCCCTAGTGTTGTTGAATCTTAGATTTTGATAATGAAATCAATTGGTGAATTAATGATCTAATTGAGATAAGTGATGTAGGACTAACTAGGATCATGAGAAAGATAAAACGACTAAAGAAGAATCAAAGTTGGGTAGGAGTCAATGATCGGGCATCGGGTAGGATGAATCGGAGATACACCGAAGGATCAGACGATGTAGTGAAAGCTCATCGGAAGTTCACCGAAAGCTCACTGGAAGTTCACCGAAAGCTCACCGAAAGATCGTCGGGAGTTCACCGAGAGTTCGGTTGAACAATTGACGTGCTAGACAACATAAATTATGTGTAATTGTTTTAGCATTAACTATCATAATTAGGACTTTAATTTGAATTAGTTTTAGGAGAAATCCTACTAACTCAATTAGGAGCGAATTAAGCCCAAAATAGGGCTGAATTGAGCTAGTTGGATGGCCCATTCAACCACTTGGAGCCACGTCAGGCGGTGGTATTGCTTGAGGCTCGACCTCCCAAGTGGTCTAGGTGGTGGTACCATCACCAGTTAATGCTACCAGGCGGTGGTACCACTAGAGACTGGTCTTTGAGGCTTTGTCAAGTAGTGGTTGTCGGGAAATCTTAAGGGCGACATCACATATGCAACGGAAGAAAAAAAATAAATTCCCCCATTCCCAAAGATATGTTCATCATCATACGAAGATTGATGCACAAAAATCCGTGAAACAAACTATGTATAGAATAGATTGTGTTACTTAGGGAGATTGTATATCCTTGTTTCCTTTCAGATCTCTAGGAGAGGGTAAAGGAGGTCAAGTGTTCTCCTCTCTAGCGGTGATCCACACAACAGGGCTGCGACGATACTCCTCAAAACTTTAAACCTACTCTGAGGTGGAGAGGGGGAGGAGAATAGGAGACATAAGCAAAGGCTCTAGCCTATGAACCACTGAATCCCTCCTATTTATAGAGGTCCCCTGTCAAACCTTAATGGATCCTCCCCTATTGGGTATTGGATCTGCATCTAATTACCCAAGCCTCTTAGATTAGTAGATCTCTATCCAATAATCTGTCATGGGATTTTATTGGATCTCTTTCATAGGATCCAATAATTCAGGGGCTTATTGGATATCCAATAAGATAGGGGCTCCGGCGGATATCTCATATTCGAACCTCTACTCATCGCAACGCCTACCATATGTGTGTGACTCTCTAGGCCCAATATCAAGTTGGCCATAACTCATACCTGTCAGAACTCCTTCTAGCTTAGTAAATTATTATCTCCATAATAATTCACTCAACTCATCGACTGCGGACGTACTAGGCCACTACGTCGTAGTCCCCAGATGATACAGGGGAATCCAATCCATTGGACCTGTCTGTCCTCAGTTTCCGTGTACCTATAGTCCCTCATCCATCTAATATCTCAGAGATCGTATACTGGGTATGGTGTTGTCAGACCCATACGATTTTTACTCGAGTCTCACTCTAATCGGATTCTCCCAGAGAACTCTTTCTCTCTCAAAACGAATAACCCTGGCCAAGGATTTGTCTGAGTAAGAACACATGGGATATTCCTCTCATGACGCCGAGAGTGGATGATCCTATATCGATACTCAATTGCCCTCATAAGGTCGACTATCACTCCCAATGACCGATTGTACTAGATCTGGGACATCCAAACCTATAAGTTCGGTATCAAAGAATGAAGCACTCATATAGGACATCCTTGGTGTCTCAAGTCTAAGGAGCAGATACACCACTGGGACTACAGAATCGTTATCTGACAATTAGGCATCATCAACCATCCAACATTCTGTAAGCGGATCAATTAGTGAACTCATTCTCCAATGAGCACTTATATTATATCCCTAGTGTCCCCACACAAGCAGCTATGAGACCAGCTGCATCCATCATATGGATGAGTATACAATATACCAATCTATCCGGTTATCTTGATATCCCTCTCGAGTAATCTATGACCGGAATTATTTAGGATCTATGTTTAAAGGTGAATCGGTCTCATTATCATGATCTTATCATGATCTGATTCCCATTGCAGAGATCCAAGGACATACAATATATATATATATATATATATATATATATATATATATATATATATATATATATATATATATATATATGTAATATTCAATATAAAGTGATAAATACCAAAATATAATAAGCAAAAAGATTCTGTGTCAAGTCACATGTGTCATCACTCACGTGATTGGCTTGCTGGGCACCTATGACTAGCAATCTCCCACTTGACTTAAAGCCAATCACCTATGTGTCTGATCCCCATCAGACCCCTGTGATGCTTAAAGACAATCTGAGACAACGACTTTATTAGTAAATCTACAATATTATCTTCAGATGGAACTCTTTCCACTACTACATCTCCTCGGGTCATGATCTCTCTAATAAGCTGGAACCTCCTTAGAATACTTCTGATGAGACTTGGGTTCCCTTATTTGAGTAATCGCCCCGTAGTTATTGTAATATAAGGAATCAGCACCTCGCTACTTTGCCCGACTCCTAGATCTGTGATGAACTTCTTTATCTAGACTCCCTCCTTTGTTGCCTCTACTATAGCAATATACTCTGCCTCTATGGTTGAATCAGCTGTAGTATCTTGCTTAGAACTCTTCCAGTATACTACTCATCCATTCAAGGTGTACACATATCCCAAATTCAACTTGCTATCATTGACATTAGATTGAAAACTCGAGTCCGTATAGCCTTCAACCTTGAGGCTACTATCTCCATATACTAGTAAAAATCCTTAGTCCTTCTCAAGTACTTAAGGATACACTTTATAGCTTTCCAATGCTCCAAGCCTGGATCTGCCTGATACCTACTAGTGACACTTAGAGCATGCACTATATCAAGCATGAAACATAGGATCACATACATGATAGACCCTATTGCTCAAGCATAAGGTATCCTATCCATGTTCGCCCTTTCTTCAAGAGTCTTTGGGGACATACTCCTAGAAAGCGATATCCCATGTCTCATCGAAATGAGACCTCTCTTGGAATTTTTCATGCTAAACCTTTTGATAATGGTTTCTATGTACTTGGACTGGGACAAGCCAAGCATCCTCTTGGATCCATCTCTATAGATCCGAATCCCCAAGATATAGGATGCTTCCCTTAAGTCCTTCATGGAGAAGTGTCTAGATAACCAAGCCTTTACTATAGATAGCATTCCTACATCATTCCCAATGATCAAGTTGTCATCCACATATAATACTAAAAAGGTGATAGCACTCCCACTTACCTTCCTGTACACACAAGACACTTCTTCATTCTTAACAAAGTCATAAGATCTGATTACCTCATCAAATCTTATGTTCTAACTTTGGGAAGCTTGCTTTAGTCCATAAATAGATCTAAGCAACCTACACACCTTATCTGGGTAATCCTTGGACACGAATCCCTCGGGTTGTATCATATACACCTCTTCCTCGAAGTTCCCATTGAGGAATACGATTTTCATATCTATCTACCAAATCTCATAATCATAGTGTGCTGCAATAGCCAATAGAATTCGAATGGAATTTAGCATTGCTACGGGTGAGAAGGTTTCGTCATAGTCAACACCTTGCCTTTGACGATACCCCTTAGCCACTAGCCTTGCTTTATAGGTCTCTACCTTTCCATCTACTCCGATCTTTTTCTTAAAGATCCACTTGCAACCGATGGGTGTTAGGATCAAGAGCACTAAGGGAGGGGTGGGTGGTGAATTAGTACAGTGAAAAACTTTCGACGACTAAAACTACGTTCATACGATAAAAACGATTTCGGTAAGAAAACCGATTCGGAAATTACTTTAACTTAAGATTAGGTGAAGTGCAGTTAAAGTAAAGCTATGGAGGCAATTTGCAGTTAAGATAGAGAATATATGCAAACTGAGATTTAGAGTGGTTCAGTCAATCTTGACCGACATCCACTTTTGGCTTCCTCCTCCGATAAGGCCACCGACGTCCACTAGAGGCCTTCCTTCAATAGGCGAAGGCCAACCACCCTTTTATAGTTTCACTCCTTTTGACGGGCTCAGGAGACAACCCTTACAGAATTTTCACTCCTCTCTTGAATGATCAAAACTTGGAAGAAAAGAGGGAGGAGAATTTTTGGCCTTTATAACACTTTTGAGCTCTAAAATCACAGAGTAAGATCAAGCTTTCGGTGTCCTTTTATGCAGGAAAGGGTGGGGTTTATATAGGCCCCAAACTGGTTTGAATTTGGAGCTTAAAAATATCATGTTCTAGATTTTTGGGGTCCTGGTGGTACTACCGCCATAATTGGATGGTACTACCACACGGAGACCGAGCTCAGGTGGTACCACCGCCTGACAGGGGCGGTCCCACTGCCTGACTTCCCTCGGAGACCGAGCTCAGGCAGTACCACCTCTTGACAGGGGCGGTACCACCGCTCAATCTCGCTTGAATACTGAGCCTAGGCGATACCACCGCTTGACCTGGGCAGTTGCACCGCCTAGCTTTCCTGAGCTCCTAGGCGGTGCCATCGTCGGCCAAGAAATCTGGGTCCGAATAGGCTGATCCATTCGGCCCAATTTGGGTCTATCAAGGGCCTAATTGCCCCCAAATTAAGTTAATGGGATCACCTCCCATTCCTGGCTTAATCTACATATTAACTATGATATTTCTTAAGACATTTACTGCAACTTGCTCTGGTGCGTCAATCGCTTCTTCCGGCAAGCTTCCGACGAACTTCCGGTGAATATCCGACGAACCCTTGACGATGCTCCGGTGGACTTATGGAAAACTCCTGGACTTGCAACGATCCACTTGGCGAGTTCCGACGAGCTTCTTTGGCAAGCTCCTAGACTTCTCGGATTTGTTCCCGTAGAACCTTCGATGATCGTCCGGACTTCCGTCGAACTCTCGAAACCCCAACGTGATCATGGTCTTGACTCCGGCGCAGCATGTCTTACTTCCATCGTAGTTAATCCTGCACATATAAAACAAACTTCGATCTAGACAATTAATACTAAGCATTAATCAAGTTGTTTGGCATGTCATTGGTCCCTCGACTCTTCGTCCGATTCTTCGGCATATCCTCTTCTCCTGTGGCCTATTGCCCAATCGGCCAGTTGACTTCGCAACTCCAATATCCTTGGCGTAATACCCACTCTTCTTAGCTCGATGCTCGAATCCATGGCCCAAAGCCTTCTGTCGATACGTCGACCAATCCACCGGCCCGACGTCCAATCTTCTGACATGTTCCTCTGGCCCAACATGATTTTTTCTGTTTTAATTGTCTCATCCTGATCGAAACATTCTGCATCACTCAAAACGTAGATTAAAATATAAACACAATTATCAATTAGTTTCATCATCAAAATATGAGATTCAACAATCTTCCCCTTTTTGATGATGACAACCAATTGATGACAGAGTTAAACTTAACTCCCGGAGTTTAAACAAACTCCCCCTTCAATATGCCATATTGATAGAACCTTGAATTCAAACTGAATTCAAGTCATTGCAATATTCATCATGAATATTTGCAACACGTCATCATGAACTTATGCATAACATCATACTTCTCGCTCTTTGTCATCAACAAAAAGGAGAAGTCCAACTATTGTTGTGTTTGGAAAATAAGTTTAATTCATTGCATAAAAAACATAATATCAAGTTTTATCATCATGCAGTTTTGAAGCTAGAAAATTTAGCAAGTGTTACATCATGCTTAGAACATTCAAGCTATCAAGTTTTAGATATACAAGTTTTACAACATACAAGATAGCACTTTTGCTTCTTTTAAGATAGCAATTTCTACATGCAAGCTAGCAAATTAGAGATGTTCAAGAAGGAAACTCTTGCTTTTTGAAATATGTAAATTTTGTCAACTTTGCTAGATGCGCAAGTTAGCATGTTTTGCTTCTTAAGATAGGCAAGATAGCACTTTTGTAATTTTTCTTAAGATGTTCAAGATAGCAAGCTCTACATCTTGCAAGCTAGCAATGTTACAACATTTTAGAACATGCAAGTTAGCAATTTAGAGATGTTCAAGAAAGCAACTCTTGCTTCTTGAAATATGCAAGTTTGCTAGATGTGCACGTTAGCATGTTTTGCTTCTTCTTGAGATTTCAAGCTAGCAACTCTTAGTGATGTTTCAAGATAGCAATTTCTTTTCAAAATGTGTAATTTAGCACACATTGCTTCTCTTGAGATTTGCAAGCTAGCTAGCAAGCTAGGAAAATTTGCTCCTCCTATGTCATTGTCAAATAGAAGGGAATAACAATACAATAGTGTAATCCATTTCCCTTTACTCTAATCTTCAAATCATGATAAGGGTTAAGTATCAATCTTATTTGTACATCTTTATATTTTCAAATTAAAACATGCATATTTTCAAAACCTTACATTTCTTTTTTTTCGTGCATGATAATAAAAATAAATTAATCATCACTGCAACTCATCATGCATATTATTAAAATGTAAAATCATCAAACATGATACAAATATTTATTTTCATTTTTGCAAGGATCAAGCTTCATTTTTGCAAGGATCAAGATATGTATGTGAATCAAATCCTTGCAAATGCTAAAAAAGGTCTTCCTTTTTCAAGAAGGAATTCATAAGAAGGAATCATTTCATCAAATCCATTTCTTGAAAAAAATATTTTTCACACGATAAGTCTATGAGAGATGCATTTATTAATTGATTCCATATGTCAAAAATCAATGATATGAAACAAACTCGATATGACATATGCTTATGAAAGCTACATTAAGTCCGGAAGAGAAATACTAAATCATGTTAGGATCAAGAAAATTTGAAAATGAAATTTAACAATTTCATGCATTCGGACATGGTTTTGCTATAGATTTTCAAACACAATCATGAAGATAAAACATGCTTATCATCATGGAAATTTTTGTATCCAAAACACATAATTTCCAACATGTTATTAAGGCATGTAATAGTATAAAATTCTCATTATAACAATTATATCCTACCATGCATGATCAAAATTTCTCCCCATTTTATCATTGTAAACAAGAAAGAAGGAAAGAATAAAATAGTATAAAATATTTTAATCATTTTAAGGCATACAAGCCATAAATACAATCACATCATGTCATGAAAGATAAAATCACTTGAATACTAAAAGACATGATTCATTTTGACACATCTCCCCTTTCAATAAAAAAATGAAAGGAATTCTTAGGAGATCATGATATAGATAAAATTCATTCAATCTTGTATGAGAACAAAAATTAATTTAAGCATATAAAATTTCTCAATTCATTATGAATCATAAAAAAATTATGATTCTGAAAAATCATGATTCATTTAGGAAAATTTTCTCTTTAGTACACGACAAGAAGAAATGTAGCAATGATACCAATCATGATTCATTTGGATGGTAGATGGCAAAAAGAAACATTGTGGATAAAAGATCTCAATTTTTATAGAGTAAATCTCAAGTTTTAAATATCAAAAAATCAAGATAAAGCCCATTCAAATTCAAATCATTAAATCAAAATTATTTTCAAGAGATTCATAAAAATATGATAAAATAGATTCATCAAAGTCAATAAGATAGAGAAAAAGAATTTTCAAGAAAAATACTTTTCTCTATTTAGTTGTTTCATACAAGCATGCCTTTGTCCTTTTTGTGCCAAAAAGAATATATATCATCGATCATTTAGGATCGAAAAATAAATTCCATCATAAAAACCATCAAGATCAATAAACCATAAAAATCATCATGTATAACTTTAAAATATCATGCATAAAATAAAATCATCAATCATGGTATTAAAACATCATTATGCATTATTAAATCATCAAGCATGATTTCATATTTTCAATCAAAAATCATTTTGTTTGTTTATCATAAGATATGCATTTTTCATGATTACTTTTAAAATCATTAGAAAGGTAAGCATGATACAATTTTATTTTTGCATATTCATTACATCATAAAACATGCAATTAAGAAAAATATTTAATTTTCTTAGACTAAATTAAAAATAAGTCATGAGAAGCATTATGTAATTTCAAAATAAACTAAAGGATTTTTTATTACCTCGAAGGTCATTAAGGCATAACTTGCCACCTCGCCTTGGTTGATTTTCTCCTCGTCTTCGGAGGAGCTCGATTCATCCCACTTTGTATTCTTCTTGCGTTCAAAGTAAGTAGGTTCATTCTTTTTAAGTTTATTTTTGTTCTTCAATTCTTGTTTCATTAATTTTTTAAATTTTTTAGTGAGTAGTTCTTGTTCACCATCACTTGAGCTTGTGCTCGAGTGGTCTTCAAATGTTCTATGTCCCAAATCCTTCCTGTTCTTTGGAAAGTGATTTTATTCATCATGTTCATCATGTGCATTGTGCACCATTTCATATGTCATCAATGAACCGATAAGCTCTTTAAGTGGAAAAATATTTAAATCTTTTGTTTCTTGTATTGTCGTTACTTTTGATTCCTAAGCTTTAGAAAGTAATTGTAAAACTTTACTAACAAGTTCAAAATTGGAGAAATATTTGCCAAGAGCTTTTAAACCATTGACGATATCCGTAAAATGGGTGTACATGTCAATAGTGGTTTCGCTTGGCTTCATTCGAAAAAGCTCGAAATCATGCATTAACAAGTTGATTTTCGAATCTTTAACTCTAGAAGTGCCTTCATGTGTGATTTCAAGAGTGTGCTATATGTCGAAAGCTGTTTCGCACAAAGAAACCCGATTGAATTTATTTTTATCGAAGGTGCAAAATAAGGCATTCATAGCCTTTGCATTAGAGAAAACGTCTTCTTCTCCAAATCATTCTAATGGTTTATTGGAAGAGAAGACATTTCAAATCTATTTTTGACTATATGCCATAAATCAAGATTCAATGAAAGCAAGAAAACTCTCATTCGAGTTTTTCAATAAATGTAGTCTGTCCCATTGAAGAAGGGAGGATGAATGAGAGAGTGACCCTCTTGGTTGCCAAAAAAGAGTCATTTCTCTTGGGTGTTAATCCAAGTGAGAAATAACGAGGCTTTGATACCAATTGTTATGATCAAGAGCACTAGGGGGGGGGGGGGCGTGAATTAGTGCAGCGAAAAACTTTCGACGATTAAAACTGTGTTCGTACGATAAAAATGATTTCAGTAAGAAAACCGATTTAGAAATTACTTTAACTTAAGATTAGGCGAAGTGTAGTTAAAGTAAAGCTATAGAGGTAGTTTGCAGTTAAGATAGAGAACAAAATGTAAATGCAAACCGAGATTTAGAGTGGTTCGGTCAATCTTGACCTACATCCACTTTTGGCTTTCTCCTCCAATGAGGTCACCGACGTCCACTAGAGGCCTTCCTTCAATAGGCGAAGGCCAACCACCCTTTTACAGTTTCACTCCTTTTGACGGGCTTAGGAGACAACCCTTACAGAATTTTCACTCCTCTCTTGAATGATCAAAACTTGGAAGAAAAGATGGAGGAGAACTTTTGGCCTTTACAACACTTTTGAGCTCTAAAATCACAGAGTAAGATCAAGCTTTCGGTGCCCTTTCATGTAGGAAAGGGTGGGGTTTATATAGGCCCAAAACTGGTTTGAATTTGGAGCTCAAAAATGTCATTTCCCAGATTTCCGGGATCCTAGCGGTACTACCGCCATAACTGGGCGGTACTATCACTCGGAGACCGAGCTCAGGCAGAACCACCACCTGACAGGGGCGGTACCACCTCCTGACTTCGCTCGGAGACCGAGCTCAGGCGGTACCACTGCCTGACAAGGGCAGTACCACGTCCCAGTCTCGCTCGGAGACTGAGCCCAGGTGGTACCACCGCCTGACCTAGGCGGTTGCACCACCTAGCTTTCCTGAGCTCCTGGGTGATGCCACCGATGACCCAAGCGGTGCCACCGCCGGCCAAGAAATCTGGGTCCGAATGGGCTGATCCATTCAGTCCAATTTGGGTCTGTCAAGGGCCCAATTACCCCCAGATTAAGTTAATGGGATCACCTCCCATTCCTAACTTAATCTACATGCTAACTATGATATTTCTTAAGACATTTACTGCAACTTGCTCCGGTGCGTCAATTGCTTCTTTCGGCGAGCTTCCGGCGAACTTTCAGCAAACATCCGACGAACCCTCAGCGATGCTCCGGTGGACTTCCGGCAAACTCCTAGACTTGCGACGATCCACTTGGCGAGTTCTGACGAGCTTCTTTGGCAAGCTCCTAGACTTCTCGGATTTGTTCTCGCAGAACCTCCTACGACCGTTTGGACTTCCGTTGAACTCTCGAACCCCCAACGTGATCATGGTCTTAACTCCGACGTAACTCTTGCTGCATATCTTACTTCCATCATAGTTAATCCTGCACATGTAAAACAAACTTCGATCTAGACATTTAATACTAAGCATTAATCAAGTTGTCTAGCATATCATTGGTCCCTCGACGCTTCATCCAATTCTTCGACGCATCGTCCTCTCCTACGGCCTATTGCCTAATTGGCCAGTTGACTCTACAACTCCGATATCCTTGGCGCAATACCCGCTCTTTTTGGCCCGATGCCCGAATCCACGGCCCGAAGCCTTCTGTCGATACGTTGGCCGATCCACCGGTCCGACGTCCAATCTTCTGACATGTTCCTCCGACCCAACATGAGTTTTCCTGCTTTAATTGTCTCATCCTGATCGAAGCATCCTACGTCACTTAAAACACGAATTAAAACATAAACATAATTGTCAACTGGTTTCATCATCAAAATACGAGATTCAACAATGGGTACAATACCTTCGGGCGCATCAACTAGGTTCCAACCCTTGTTGGAGTACATAGAATCCATCTCAGAATTCATGGTTTCTTGCCACTTCTCAGAGTCTATACCCATAATAGTCTTCTCGTAGGTCTAAGGATCAAAATCCTTAACATCTTCTCCTCTAATATGTCCCACATATCTCTCAAGAGGATGGGGTACTCTACCGTATCTATATAAAGTTGGAACTTGTGTGTTAGGTACTTGAATAGACTCGGGTTGTAAAGTGGTGCTTGAGCTAGATTCTCCAACCTCGCTCAACTCTATCATGCTCCCACTATCTCAGCCAAGAATGTGTTCCTTCTCAAGGAACATCGCCCTCTTAGCTACAAAGACTTTTTGGTCCTCGAGATGATAGAAATAATACCCACAAGTTTCATTAGGGTATCCCATGAACTTGCACTGCTCCATCCTTAATTCCAACTTATCAAGGTTATGTCTTTTAACATGGGCAGGGCAGCCCCAAATCTTAACAACCTTAAGATCGGGCTTCTTTCCTTTCTATATCTCATATGGTGTAGACACTACCTACTTAGTTGGAACTCTGTTTAGAAGGTAAGCTGCAGTCTCTAGAGCATATCCCCATAATGAGATGGGTAGGTAGCGAAACTCATCATGGATCGTACCATGTCTAATAACGTACGATTTCTCCTTTCAGATACACCATTGAGTTTAGGTGTATAAGGAGGTGTCCATTGGGATAAAATCCCATGATCCTTGAGGAACTAGGTGAACTCTGTGCTCAAGTACTCAACTCCTCGATCTAATCGAAGAGTCTTGATACTCTTTCCAGTCTAGTTCTCCATTTTATTCTTATACTCTCTGAATTTCTCAAAGGTCTTGGACTTGTACTTCATTAAGTATACATATCCATACCTTGAGAAATCATCAGTAAAGGTAATGAAGTAGGAGTAACCACCAATAGCATGAGTTAACATTGGTCCACATACATCACTATGTATGAGTTCTAATAGCTCAGCGGCTCTCTCTCTAGTTCCACTAAATGGAGAGTTTGTCAGTTTTCCATGAAGGCAAGGCTCGTAAGTTACATATGACTCATAGTCAAATGGATCTAGATATCCATCCTTTAGCAAATTTTGAATCATTCCCTTATGGATATTACCTAGCCTACAATGCCACATGTATGCACTGTTCACCTCATCTCGTTTTCTCTTAGACACACTTACATTCATTATATGTGGAGTAGTGTCTAGCATAAGCAAACCATTATATAATGTTCCTCTTATGATGATCTCATCATCTAATAATATTGAACAACCATTATTCTAAAAATCTAATTTATATCTACTAACTGTCAAACATAAAATGGAGATAATATTTTTGATAATAGAAGGAATAAAATAACATGCATCCAATGCAATAATAGCTCCACCATACAAATATAGGGCGACCTCGCTAATAGCTACTGTAGTAACTTTTGCTTCATTGCCCATCTTGAGGTCCATCTCGCCTCTCTTCAGTCTCCTAGGCCTTGTTAGAACCTGCAACAAATTGCAAATATGATAAGCACTACCGGTATCCAATACTCATCTCAAGCTTATTCATATTAAAATTTATTATGAATTGTGAAAAGGAATCTAGTAGGGACTGAAGCACAATGTCTACACATAAGTTATCCTCTAGGACCATTCCTAGACTTATGAGTTTCTCTATCCACTCAATCATCTTTAGGACTGTTGAATCTCGTATTTTGATGATGAAACCACTTGATATATGTTTATGATTTAATCTGCGTTTTGAGTGACGCAGGATGCTTCGATCAGGATGAGACAATTAAAGCAGGAAAATCATGTTGTGCCGGAGGAACATGTCAGAAGATTGGACGTCGGGTCGGTGGATCGGTCGAGGTATCGACAGAAGGCTTCGGCCCGTGGACTCGGGCATCGGGCCAAGAAGAGCGGGTATTGTGCCAAGGATATCGGAGTTGTTGAGTCAACTGGCCGATTGGGCAATAGGCTGCAGGAGAGGACGATGCGCCGAAGAATCGGACAAAGCGTCGAGGGACTAATGACATGCCGGACAACTTGGTTAATTGCTTAGGATTAATTGTCTCAATCGAAGTTTTGTTTTAAGTGTGCAGGATTAACTACGATAGAAGAAAGACATGCAGCAAGAGTTGCGTCAGAGTCAAGACAATGATCACGTTGGGAGTTCGAGAGTTCGACGAAAGTTCGGATAGTCATCGGAGGTTCTGCGGGAACAAATCCGAGAAGTCCATGAGCTTGCCAAAGAAGCTCGTCGGAACTCGCCAAGTGGATCGTCGCAAGTCCAGGAGTTTTCCGGAAGTCCGCAGGAGTATCACCGAGGGTTCATCGGATGATCGACGGAAGTTCGCCGGAAGAAGCGATTGACGCACTGGAGCAAGTTGCAGTAAATGTCTTAGGAAAAATCGTAGTTAGCACAATGATTAAGTTGGAAATGGGAGGTGATCCCATTAACTTAATCTTGGGGCAATTGGGCCCTTGAAAAACCCAAATTGTGCCGAATGGATCAACCCATTCGGACCCTGATTTCTGGCGGGAGGTGCAACCGCCTAAGCCAGGAGGTAGCACCGCCTGGGCTCAGTCTCCGAGCGAGACTGGGTGGTGCAACCTCCCATGACAGGAGGTGGCACCGCTTGGGCTCGGTCTCCGAGCACTGGCTGAGTGGTGCAACGACCTTAGTCAGGAGGTTGCACCGCTTGAGCTCGGTCTTCGAGCTCTGGCAGGAGGTGCAACCGCCCCTGACAGGAGGTGGCACCGCCCAGAGGCTCAGTCTTCAAGCTCTGCCAGGTGGTGCAACCGCTCCAGTCAGGAGGTGCAACCGCCTGATCCCGGAATTCCGGGAATTGACAGTTTTGAGCTCCAAATTTGAACTGGGTTGGGGCCTATAAATACCCCACCCATTCAGCACTGAAAGCACAGAGAATACACATCGAAATCTTGATCTTGTTCTGTGAATTTTAGAGCTCAAAATTATTGTAAAGGCCAAAAGTCCTTCTCCCTCTTTTCTTCCAAGTTCTGAGCTGTAAAGAGAGGAGAGGAGAGAAAATTCTGTAAGGGTTGTCTCCTAAGCCCGTCAAAAGGAGTGAAACTGTAAAAGGGTGATTGGCCTTCGCCTATTGAAGGAAGGCCTCTAGTTGACGTCGGTGACCTCGTCGGTGGAGGAAGCCAAAAGTGGAGTAGGTCAAGATTGACCAAACCACTCTAAATCTCGGTTTGCATTTACTTTGAGCATATTATCTTTACTGCAAACCTCCTCTAAAGCTTACTGCTTTTTGCGCATATACGATCGGGCTTCAAGCTTTGCACTTTCCGAATCAGCGTTTAGATGTAAATCTATTTTTTCGTACGATCATCATATTTCAGTTTGCGTTTACGTTTTGATTTCTATCATAACTGCAAACTGCCTTTATATCCTTGCTTAAACTGCATCTCGCCTAATCAAGTGATTTACGAATCAGCATTTAGACGTAAATCAGTTTCTTCATACGAACGTCGTATTTCAGTTTGCGCTTATATTCTGGTTTTCATCATAATTGCAAACTACCTTCATAGATTGACTTTAACGTCATCTCGCTTGATCTTAAGTTAAAGTAATCTTAGAATCGGCTTTCATACCGAAATCGTTTTTATCGTTCGAACGTTTTTTTATCGTTGTAAGATTTCCGCTGCACTAATTCACCCCCCCCCCCCCCCCCCCCCCTCTTAGTGCTCTTGATCCTAACAATTGGTATCAGAGCCCGGTATTTCTCATTTCGGATTTACACCCGAGAGAAATGGCTCTTCATGGCTTTCAAGAGGGCTTATCGATTTTTCGTCCACCGTTGTTTAACGGATTGGACTACACTTATTAGAAAACTCGAATGAGAGTTTTCTTGATTTCTATGAATTTGGATTTATGGAATATCGTTGAAAACGGTTTTCAACTTCTCTCTAAACCGATGAACGAATGGTCGGATTTGGAGAAGAAGTATTTTTCTTTAAACGCAAAGGCTATGAATGCCTTATTTTGCGCTTTGGACAAAAATGAGTTCAATCGGATTTCTACGTGCGAAACGGCTTTTGACATTTGGCGAACACTTGAAATCACGCACGAGGGAACTAGTAGAGTCAAAGACTCAAAAGTTAACATTTTATTGCATGATTTTGAGCTTTTTCGAATGCAACCAAGCGAGACTATAGGCGACATGTACACCCGTTTCACGGATGTCGTCAATAGTTTAAGAGCTCTTGGAAAATGTTTTTCGGATTTTAAACTCGTAAACAAGATTTTGCGTTCTCTTTCTAAGAAGTGGGATTCAAACGTAACTGCAATACAAGAAGCTAAAAACCTAAACAACTTACCACTTGAAGAACTAATTGGTTCATTGATGACATATGAAATGGTGCACAATGCACATGATGAACATGATGAACAAAATCACCTTCCAAAGAACAGGAAGGATTTGGAACTTCGGACAAATGAATACCACTTGAGCGATGACTCAAGTGATGAGGACAATGATGAACTTGAACTTCGTACACTAAATCTTAATAAGTTTATTAAACAAAAATCTAAAATAAATAATAAACTTGAACGAAGGAAGAGGCCAAAGAAGAAGAACACAAAGTGGGATGAATCGAGCTTCTCTGAAGACGAGGAGAAAATCAAGAAAGGCGAGGTGACAAACTACGCCTTAACCACTTTCAATGATGAGGTAATCGAAATCCCCATAATTTATTTTGAAATTACTTGATGCTTTCATGATGTATTTTCTTTTTTAGTTTAGAATTAATGTTTAAAATAAAAATATTATGATCATGCTAGTAATTTCGAAAATGATAATATTGCATATTTTATGATAAACAAATAAAATGATTTTGATTGAAAATATGAAATCATGGTTAAGAAGTAATAATGTGTATCATGTTGATGTCCATTGTTATTTCTCAATTTTGAGTATATTAAATCATGTTTAATTTGAAGTTATGATTAATGAGTATATATTTTTGAAATTATGTATGATGATTCTTGATAATTATGGATTATCGATTTTCATGATAATAACAGTGGCTTTAAAAATTGATGCATGTTTTGATTTGACATAAATGAAAAGACATGCTAACATGAAATCGATCACTTAAGATGAAACACTTAAAAAAGAGGGAAAAATATATTATCAATGAAATCATGAATCTATTTATGTTATAAATTTTGTGAGCCATAAAAATGATTTTGATGATTTAAATTTGAAATGAGTTTTATCAAAATCATGATCATGATTTGTCAAATTGAATGAATTGAAAATGAATGATGATTTTTCTCTTGAATGATTGTGACCTGTATTCCTTGTATTCATGATATGATTTTTATGTAATTCTTTGTATTCATGAAAGGTTTATCTCATCACCCAATTATTTTCTTCTTGATATTCCTTATGTGATGATATGAATACATGAAATATTCATTAATTTATTTTGATGTATACAAATGAAAAGTTATGATCATATATGGTAGGATATAATTTAATAAAATTGATACCATCATGAAACATTTATGATTTGCAATGATGCACGCAATACTTGAGCTTTTTAATTATGATGTGATGTATTGCATATGATGTGAATCATGATTTAAAATGCTATGAGTTGTTGCTAAAATGAAGTATTATAAATGTTGATTTAATGTCATGAATGCTCTAAATGATGAATGTTTGGTATCATGATCAAAATGAAGTGATAAAAACTTAAAAAATATTGATTTAATGTTCGGTATCATGAACACTTTATTATCATACATGAAAATAGTGATAAATACTTTGAAAATAAATGTTTGCATCATGTTAGATGGTTTGACATATTATACATGATAAGCTATAAAGATGATTGAAACAATGATTGAAATAATAGGAATGATGATTTGAAATTATATAATAATGAGTTTATATGTTTTAAAAATATATATGATGATAATGATGCATGTAATGATGAAATATTCATGATAAAATAATTGTTTTGACATTCAAAGACTTGAATTTTCATCAATGCTATTTACCTTTGTCATAATTCAGAAATCAACGTAAAGGGTCTTCCCTTCTTTTTGACAATGACAAAGGGGGAGCAGAACATGCTTGAAAGCTAATTTGCTAGCTCATATAATTCAAAAAAAGGAGAAAGAAAATAATTACACTTCTCAAAAGAAAAGGAATTACTTTCTTGAACATCTCAAAATTACTAGCTTGCGTGTCTTAAAATTGTAAACTTGCCATCGTACTACCATGATGATGAGCATGCCTTACCTTCATGATTGTAATTGAATATCTATAGCAAAACCTTGTCCGAATGCAAGAAAGAGTCAAATTTCATTTTCAGATTTTCTTGATCCTAACAATCAGATTTTCTCGATACATTACTCTCTTCCGAACTTAACAAACATATGTCATATCAAGTTTAGTTCATATCATTGATTTTTGACATATGTAATTAACTAGCAAATACATCTCTCATACACATATCATGTGAAAAATATTTTTTTGAGAAATAGATTTGATGAATATGGATGAAAGTGTTTTTACTTGCAAGGATTTGTTTCACATACATATCTTGATCCTTGTAAAAATGAAGCATGATTTAATCTCTCATCGATTTTAACTTCACTTGAAGTAAACTCACAAATAGCATGTATCACAAATAGTCTTCCTCCTTCATGCAAAAAGATAATAACAGATAAAAAGGAAGAAGTTTTCAAAGCTATCTCCATATCATGTTTTCTTTGAGATGTTTGTATAATTGATATCCTATCACTCACTGTTGGAAAATGATATGAACCTAGTTATGACATGAATAATTACAAGCACTTATGCTTAAAATTTGCTTATATCGTTTTCCTTTTTGTTGATGACAAAGGGGGAGAAATATATGAATTGATGCTATGAACACTGATGCTATGATTATGCCATGCTTGCATCATCAAGAGATATATGAATTAATATGATTGCCATATTTGTAATGCTTGCATCATCAAGAGATGTTTGCCAAATTTGCATTATGCCATGTTTGCATCATGCGTTAAGATATCAAGAACTTGTATAATAATTTTACGCGTTGATATCTTACCATGTGATGAAATGCTATAATTGATAAACACTTGAAATGTTTGCGTTATGATATCAAAAGCTTACATCGTAATTTTACATGTTGATATTTGATAATAGCAAACTTGCATGATGATAAAACTTGATATTATGTTTTTCATGCAATGAGTTGAACCAATATCACAAACACTTGATTGTGGTACTTCTCCTTTTTGTTGATGACAAAGGGGGAGAAGTATGTTGATGACATGACATGTTATGCATAAATTTATGCATAAGTTCATGATAACGTGTTGCAAGTATTCATGATGAATATTGCAATGACTTGAATTCAATTTGAATTCAAGATTATATCAATATGGCATATTGATAGGGGGAGTTTGTTTAAACTCTGGGAGTTAAGGTTAACTCCGTTATCAAGTAGTTGTCATCATCGAAAAGGGGGAGATTGTTGAATCTCGTATTTTGATGATGAAACCACTTGATATATTTTATGATTTAATCCGTGTTTTGAGTGACGCAGGATGCTTCGATCAGGATGAGACAATTAAAGCAGGAAAATCATGTTGTGCCGGAGGAACATGTCAGAAGATTGGACGTCGGGCCGGTGGATCGGTCGACGTATCGATAGAAGGCTTCGGGTCGTGGACTCGAGCATCGGGCCAAGAGAGTGGGTATTGTGCCAAGGATATCGGAGTTGCGGAGTCAACTGGCCGATTGGGCAATAGGCTGCAGGAGAGGACGATGCGCCGAAGAATTGGACGAAGCGTCGACGGACCAATGACATGCCGGACAACTTGGTTAATTGCTTAGGATTAATTGTCTCGATCGAAGTTTTGTTTTAAGTGTGCAGGATTAACTACGATAGAAGAAAGACATGCAGCAAGAGTTGCGCCAGAGTCAAGACAATGATCACGTTGGGAGTTCGAGAGTTCGACAGAAGTTCGGACAATCGTCGGAGGTTCTGTGGGAACAAATCCGAGAAGTCCATGAGCTTGCCAAAGAAGCTCGTCGGAACTCGCCAAGTGGATCGTCGCAAGTCCAGGAGTTTGCCAGAAGTCTGCAGGAGCATCACCGAGGGTTCATCGGATGATCGACGGAAGTTCGCCGGAAGCTCGCCGGAAGAAGCGATTGACGCACCGGAGCAAGTTGCAGTAAATGTCTTAGGAAAAATCGTAGTTAGCATAATGATTAAGTTGGAAATGGGAGGTGATCCCATTAACTTAATCTTGGGGCAATTGGGCCCCTAAAAAACCCAAATTGGGCCGAATGGATCAACCCATTCGGACCCTGATTTCTGGCGGGAGGTGCAACCGCCTAAGCCAGGAGGTAGCACCGCCTGGGCTCAGTCTCCGAGCGAGACTGGGTGGTGCAACCTCCCATGACAGGAGGTGGCACCGCTTGGGCTCGGTCTCCGAGCACTGGCTGAGTGGTGCAACGACCTTAGTCAGGAGGTTGCACCGCTTGAGCTCGGTCTTCGAGCTCTGGCAGGAGGTGCAACCGCCCCTGACAGGAGGTGGCACCGCCCAGAGGCTCAGTCTTCAAGCTCTGCCAGGTGGTGCAACCGCTCCAGTCAGGAGGTGCAACCGCCTGATCCCGGAATTCCGGGAATTGACAGTTTTGAGCTCCAAATTTGAACTGGGTTGGGGCCTATAAATACCCCACCCATTCAGCACTGAAAGCACAGAGAATACACATCGAAATCTTGATCTTGTTCTGTGAATTTTAGAGCTCAAAATTATTGTAAAGGCCAAAAGTCCTTCTCCCTCTTTTCTTCCAAGTTCTGAGCTGTAAAGAGAGGAGAGGAGAGAAAATTCTGTAAGGGTTGTCTCCTAAGCCCGTCAAAAGGAGTGAAACTGTAAAAGGGTGATTGGCCTTCGCCTATTGAAGGAAGGCCTCTAGTTGACGTCGGTGACCTCGTCGGTGGAGGAAGCCAAAAGTGGAGTAGGTCAAGATTGACCAAACCACTCTAAATCTCGGTTTGCATTTACTTTGAGCATATTATCTTTACTGCAAACCTCCTCTAAAGCTTACTGCTTTCTGCGCATATACGATCGGGTTTCAAGCTTTGCACTTTCCGAATCATCGTTTAGACGTAAATCTGTTTTCTCGTACGATCATCATATTTCAGTTTGCGTTTACGTTTTGATTTCTATCATAACTGCAAACTGCCTTTATATCGTTGCTTAAACTGCATCTCGCCTAATCAAGTGATTTACGAATCAGCATTTAGACATAAATCAGTTTCTTCATACGAACGTCGTATTTCAGTTTGCGCTTATATTCTGGTTTTCATCATAACTGCAAACTGCCTTCATAGATTGACTTTAACGTCATCTCGCTTGATCTTAAGTTAAAGTAATCTTAGAATCGACTTTTACACCGAAATCGTTTTTATCGTTCGAACGTTTTTTTATCGTTGTAAGATTTCCGCTGCACTAATTCACCCCCCCCCCCCCCCCTCCCCCCCTCTTAGTGCTCTTGATCCTAACAAGGACATGGTTCTGAACTGGTGTCCCCTCAATCATCCTAACATGAAAGAGGCTCTTGGATATCTCATATCGCTGAGTCCTTCCTTATTCCTCAAACAATTTACAGACATGTAGGAGAATGGATCTAGCATCCATCTTTTCATGTTGTCTCTATAACTCAAGAGTCATAGAGCCTAACATGTAACACTGAGTAAGAGTGGAGTCATCAATTTACTTTACGTAGCTAGTGATCTCATCCTCACTTGCCCCTTCCTCGGGCGTAGGCATCACTATATCAAGGACGTAGGCGATTTTCTCCACCATGAGAACAATTCTCAAGTTGCGGAGCCAATCCGTATAATTTGGACAAGTGAGGCGGATGACATCAAGTATGCCACGTAAGGGAATTTAAAAGCGATATTTTCTAAAAATAAAGATGCAGTAGAAATGAATAACTTGCATTTTGCAAGAAATAAACAATTAAGATATGGACTTCTATCTTAATATGCTCCCACTATTTTACTAGTGAGTCATGCGACACCCTCAACACGTGAAACGGAAGTCTCCAGCAAACTTCTAGTGGGGATCAGGATTCAATCTGCGTCTTAGTGTAACCTCGAGAGACTCGACCAATCACACTAATCCCAAAAGGTAGGCAACTCTTGCCGATCACAACTCCTTGTAATTCCCATCATGTTCGGCCTCCGAATCACCATGGTCTCGAGGGACTCGACTAACCATAATGCTCAGTTAAGTCAACACAATCATTACAAGATGAGTCTGTTTCGATGATATACGCTTAAGAGACTTGACCAAGCATAACATGTCCTCAGGTCACCGGTAACATCTCGATGTCATAGGCAAGATAGTGAATCATGATATAGGTGAGTCTCGAGGGACTCGACCAACTCAACCTACACCGGGAATCGGTCCCTTCCTATAACAATGGAAGGCCACATGGGTCAATCTAATTACCTCATGTTTACCGACTTAATATTATCGAGAGAGGGGTTTCTATGATTTAGTCTCCTAATATGATATGTCACACATATACATATTTAATATATATCTACATTATTGAATTTCAAATTTTGATGATGAAACCAATTGATAAGTATTTATGTTTTAATCTACGTTTTGAGTGACACAGGATGCTTCGAACAGGATGAGATAAGTAAAGAAGGAAGAATCATGTTGTGCCGGGGGAAAACTTGACAGAAGATTAGATGTCGGGCCGGAGGATCGGTCGACGTATCGACAGAAGGCTTCAGGCCATGGATTCGGGCATCGGGCCAAGAAGAGCGGATATTGCACTAACGATATCAGAGTTATGGAGTCAACTGGCCGATTGGGCAATAGGCCGCAAGAGAGGACGATGCGTCGAAGAATCGGATGAAGCATCGAGGGATCAATGACATGCCCGACAACTTAATTAATGCTTAGTATTAATTGTCTAGATCGAAGTATATTTTTACATGTGCAAGATTAACTACAATAGCAAGGCATAAAGCAAAATGAAGTCCCGAAGTCAAGGACGCGATCATGTTGGGAGTTTGAGAGTTCATCGAAAGTCCGGACGTTCTGTCATGGACTTAGCTAGTTTTGCCTAAGTCGTGCGGCACCCTTGCGTGTCTGTCCGCAAAGATCAGCCTCCCCAAAGTCTCCCATGTCCCTTAGGATCCACGAAAGAGAGAACGGGTTAGAGAAAATGCCTCAATCGGGATCCACAAGCAAACATCTCCGAAAAACACTTCATAGACAATGCAAATTACAAACAGACTTTACAAGCTCTGAATAGTTGCACAACAAAAGGTAAAATGGTCCATTACAGACCGAAAATCTCTCGCACGTGTCCACATGACACAACCTTTATTTACAAGCCTAAAGAGGCCACCAACCCAACTAAAATGGGATTATTAAGCCTTCGGCCGTCCCTCTATATGTTGTACAAGGCATGAACATACCAAAAGACACGGACATACATAAGCATTACATCAAACATCCTGTTTAGAAGTTTGTCTGTGATAGTTCGTCGGAAGTTTTGGCGGAACTAGCCGAGAAGTCACGGACCTTGCTAGAGAAACTCGTCGGAACTCGCTAAGAAGATTGTTGTGAAGTCCAGGAGCTTGCCAGGAGTCCGCTAGAATATTGCCGAGAGATCATCGGAAGTTCATCGGAAGATCACCGGAAGCTCGCCAGAAGAATGACATAGGGACTTGTTTAGCATGGCAAATGTCTTAGGATTTCATAGTTAGCACATAATTAGGCTTGGATTTAGGCCAACCTAATTAGGGGCTAGCTAGGCCCATGTAAGGATTGTGTTGGGCCCAATAAGAGGCCCAAACAGTGCCCCAAGGAGTCTCACCATCGTGGCATAGTCTTCGAGACTGTGTTAGGCGGTGGTACCACTAGTCTGGGCGGTTATACCGCCCCTAGCAGGGTGCCAAGCGATGATACCACTAGTTTGGGTGGTGGTATCACCCAGCACAGTACCCCAGGTGGTGGTACCGCCAGACCTAGGCGATGGTAACGCCCAAGACAATGTTAATGTCGACTAACACTGGGCGGTGGTACCGCCCGTGCTCGGGGAACCCGGGATGAGATGTTTTTAGGCTCCAAGTTTGAATCAACTTGAAGCCTATAAATATCCCTCTCATCCCTATTTAAAACATACAAGCACAGAGAGTCTAAAAAGAAAGAAATGTTGCTAAAATCTTGTTGTGATCTCCTCTCCCTCTTCTAAGTGTTAGACTAGTTTAAGAGAGGAGTAAGTGAGTGCTTGTAAGGGTTATCTCCTAAACCCTGTAAAAGGAGAAGAGGGGTGTAAAAGGTGATTGGCCTTCGCCTATTAAAGGAAGGCCTCTAGTGGATGTCGGTGATCTCGTCGGAGGAGGAAGCCAAAAGTGGATGAAGGTCAAGATTAACCGAACCACTCTAAATCTCAGTTTGCATTTACTTTTTGCTATTTATCTTAACTGCAAACTACCTCCAATGCTTTACATCAATTACAATTTCATATGTTTTCAATTTAAGTTAAGTTTCCGAAAACGGTTTTATGTTAGAAATGATTTTATCGTATGAAAGTTTTTAAACCGTCGTGATTTTACCGCTGCACTAATTCACCCCCTCCCCCCCCTCTTACTATCGACCCTGATCCTAACATACATCGCATGCAAATATATATACATATCTAGTAGTGTATAAGCAATCACACCAGATGATCATGGACTACAACCTAATGTGATCAGGCCTGAGCCAGTAGGCCTAATCACTCACATCAAGATTGCAATGATGCATCTCCATGCCCTGTGTTCATCCATCTCGTCCTCGTCGGTTCTGTCGACATCTTGACACATTTCCATACATCGCGATCGTCCGTCTCGTGGGTCCCGCTATCGCTTCCACGCTCCCGTTGTGTCTCCTCGTATGATTACAACTTAATCATATATACGTAGACCCGACAATAAACGAGAAATATAATGGAGGCTCGCAGGCCCTAATAATAATAATCACAAGTACACATATCACACGGTCGATGATCATCCGTCCACATATCATACATCATATATATAAATCATCATCACGTAGGACTACTAGATAATAATAAAAAATAATAATCAATTAAATCTTTTAATTAATTAATATTTTTGAAATCAGAGACATGTAGGAAATTTTCTGAATTCTAAGGGATATTTTCGTAATTTTGATAAAAGGATAGAATTGGAATTTCCTAAATTCATAGGGGCAAAACTATTTTTGTGCCCAAGAATGCCCTAATCCCTTTCTCCCTAGTAGGGTGGCAGCGGCGACGGCCTGTGGGGCGGGGGCGCCGCCTCTACCAGCGGGCAGCGCCACCCCTACAGGTGGGCGCCCCTACGAGCGGGCGCCCCTACGGGCGTCGCCGCCTCGGCGGGCAGTTCTGCCCGCGACCTTCCCTGTTGGGGTATTTGCCCGCGGGAGCAACGGCCGCAGGCGCCGCTGCCCTACGGCGCTTCACCCCACGGGAGAAGCGGCGCCTCTACCCGCGGGCTGCCAGCCCCGTCAGACGCAAGCCTCCTGCAAGCAGGCCGCAGGCCGGCTGCTACAGGCACAACGCTTGCGCATGCATCAGCGTTGTGTGGCCTGGCTACCGCTGTAGGTGGCTGCATGCACGTAAATTGAGGGCACCAACTATTGCTGCACTTTCTTGCTTTTGCGTCAACGATTTTGACATTAAAAGTTTCTCCAAAACATAATACACACAGTTCAAAACTAATTTATCGCATGAATAACCTAGCTTTGATACCACTATTGAAAAATCTTGGGGGCGACATAACATGTGCAGCGGAAAAACAAAAAACAAAATCCCCTATTCCCAAAGAGATGTTCGTCGTGCTGCGAAGATTGACGCGCAAAAATCCGTGAAACAAACTGTGTATAAAATAGATTATGTTACATAGGGAGATCGTATATCCTTGTTTCCTTACAAATCTATAGGAGAGGGTGAAGGAGGTCAAGCATCCTCCTCTCTAAAGGTGATCCACACAGCAGGACTACGACGACGCTCCTCAAAACTCTAGAGCTGGAGAGAGGGAGGAGAATATGAGAGACAAGCAAAGGCTCTAGCCTATGAACCATTGAATCCCTCCTATTTATAGAGGTACCCTGTCAAACCCTAATGGATCCTCCCCTATTGGGTAATGAATATGTATCCAATTACCCAAGCCTCTCATATTAGTGGATCTCTATCTAATAATCTGCCATAAGCTTTTATTGGATCTCTTTCAATGGATCCAATAATTTAGGGACTTATTGGATATCCAATAAGATAGGGGCTCCGACGGATATCTCATAACCGAACCTCTACTCATCGCAACACCTACCATATGTGTGTGACCCTCTCGGCCTAATATCGAGCTGGCCATGAGTCATACCTATTAGAACTCCTTCTGGCTCAGTGAATTATTATCTCCAAAATAATTCACTCGATTCATCGACTACGGACGTACTTGGCCACTACGTTGCAATCCCTAGATGATACAGGGGAATCCAATCCATTGGACCTGTTTGTCCTCAATTACCGTGTACCTATAGTCCCTCATCCATCTAATATTCATAGACCATATACCGGGTATGGTACTGTCAAACCCATACAGTTTCAACTCGAGTCTTATTCTAATCGGATTCTCTCAGAAAACTTTCTCTCAATCTGAATGACCCTGGCCAGGGATTTGTCTGAGTAAGAACACATGAGATATTCCTCTCATGACGCCGAGAGTGGATGATCCTCTATCGACACTCAATAGCCCTCGTAAGGTCGACTACCACTTCCAATGACCGGCTGTACTAGATCTAGGATATCCAAACCTATAAGTCCGGTATCAAAAAATGAAGTACTTATATAGGACATCCTTGGTGTCTTAAGTCTAAGGAGCAGATATACTATTGAGACTATGGAATGGCTATCTGACAATCAGGCATCATCAACCATCCAGCATTCCGTAAGCGGATTAATCAGTGAACTCATTCTCCAATGAGCACCTGTACTATATCCCTAATGTCCCCACACGAGCAGCTATGAGATCAGTTGCATCCATCATATGGAGGGGTATATAACACATCAGTTTATCCGGTTATCTTGATGCCTCTCTCGAGTAACCTATGACCAGGATTATTTAGGATCTTTGTTTAAAGGTGAATCGGTCTCATTATCGTGATCTCATCATGATCTGATTCCCATTGCACAGATCCAAGGACATCACAATATATACATGCATATATGCAATAGTAAATATAAAGTGATAAATGCCAAAATATAATAAGCAAAAAGATTCCGTGTCAAGTCACACGTGTCAATCACTCAAGTGATTGGCTTGCTGGGCACCTATAACTAGCAGTGATACCACCTAGACTAGGTAGTGGTACCACCCAATGTCAGTCTGTAGGTGGTGGTATCGCTAGTACTCCGGAACTCGGGATGAGACACTTTTTGGCTCCATTTCTAAAGCCATTAGGGCCTATAAATACCCCACTCTTTCCGACATAAAAGAGCAATGAAAGTGTGAACAAAAGTCTTGTGATATTGGGTTGTGAAAGTATGAAAAAAATGCTAAGTGTTTGTGATCAATCTAAGGGTTGTCTCCTAAACCTATAAAAAGGAGTAAGTATTGTAATATGGTGGTTGGTCTTCGCCCATTGAAGGAAGATTATTAGTGGATGCCAGTGGCCTCAACGAGGAGAAATCAAAAGTGAACGTAGGTCATAATGACCGAACCACTATAAATCCGGTGTGATATCTTCCTTGTCAGCTCTATTCTACTTTTTTTTATACTGCTTATTGACTTGGCTGCTTACTCCACTTCACACTCTCCTTTTGTTAAACACATTTCTAATACACGTTTAATCGAAATGAAGTTTACCGACTTGATGCAATTTATAGAAAAGCACTAATTCATCCCTCCTCTTAGTGCTGACTTGATCCTAACAAGTGTCCTCACATAAGCAGCTATGAGACCAGTTGCATCCATCATATGGATGAGTATACAACACACTAGTCTATCCAGTTATCTCAATATCTTTCTCAAGTAACCTATGACCAAGATTATTTAAGATCTGTGTTTAAAGTTGAATCGGTCTAATTATCGTAATCTCATCACGATCCGATTACCATTGCACAGATTCATGGACATCACAATATATTTATGCAATAGGCAATATAAAGTGTTAAAATACCAAATAAAAATAATAAGTAAAAAGACTATGTGTCAAGTCGTATGTGTCATCACTCACGTGATTGGCTTGTAGTATAACTAGCAGACCTTCCTCAAATCACTGCCCAAAACTCTTTCATGCGTGCACCACATAATCAAGAAGGGGCTACCACTTCTTGCTATCCACATGCCCCAAATAGATGCTATAGTGTGAGGAGGAGAGGGAGAGAGGAGGATAGGAGTTGGTAGAAAAAAAGAACCTAGCCCATGGCCATTGGTTTCCTCCTATTTATAGAGGTCCTCTATCAACTTAACCCTAATAGATTCTACCATATTGGGTACTAGATCTCCATCAAACTATCAAAGCCTCTTAGATTAGTGGGTCTCTACCCAATAATCTCTCATTGGCTCTTATTGGATCTCATCCATAGGATCCAAAAATTCAAGGGCTTATTGGATATCCAATAAGATAGGAGCTCCAACGGATATCTTATATCCGAACGTCTACTCATCGCAACACCTACCATTTGTGTGTGACCCTCTAGGCTTTATATCGAGCTGGTCATAAGTCATACCTGTCAGAACTCCTTCTAACTCAGTGAATTATTATCTCTATAATAATTCACTCGACTCATCGACTACAGACGTACTAGGCCACTATGCCGCAATCCCCAAACAATATAGGGGAATCCAATCTATTGGACTTATTTATCCTCAATTAATGTGTATCTATAGTCCCTCATCCATCTAATACCCTAGAGATCGTATACCGGGCATGGTGCTGTCAGGCCCTAAATGGTTTCTACTCGAGTCTTGCTCTAATCGGATTCTCCCGGAGAACTCTTTATCTCTCAATCTAAATGATCTTGGCCAATGATTTGTCTATGCAAGAACACATAGAATATTCTTCTCATAACACCGAGAGTGAATAATCCTCTATCGATACTCAATAGCCCTTGTAAGGTTAGCTATCACTCCCGATGACCGACTGTGTTAGATTTGAAACTTCCAAGACTATAAGTCCAGTATCAAAGAGTGGAGAACTCATATAAGACATCTTTGGTGTCTCAAGTCTAAGGACCAGATACACCACTAGGACTACGAAATCACTTTCTGACAATAAGACATCATCAACCATCCGGCATTCTATGAGTAGATCGATCAGTAAACTCATTCTCCAATGAGCACCTGCACTATATATCAAGTGTCCCCACATGAGCAGCTATGAGACCAACTACATCCATCATATGGACAAGTATATAGTACACTAGTTTGTCTGGTTATCTCGATGTCCCTCTCCAATTATCTCGATGTCCCTCTCGAGTAACTTATGACCAGGATTATTTAAGGTCTATGTTTAAAGGCAAATCGGTCTTATTATTGTGATCTCAACATAATCCGACTCTTATTACACAGATCCATTGACATCACAATATATATTAATGCAACAAGCAATATAAAGTGATAAAATACCAAATAATGTAGTAAGCAAAAAGAGTGAGTGTCATGTCATACGTGCCATCACTCACATGATTGACTTGCATGGCATCTATGACTAGCAATAATCGTGTGTGTTTTGATCGAGTTAGTTTAAGTCTAATTGAGTCGGTTTTAGGGTGAATAATGCCAACTCAATTAGGGACCTATTATGTTTGAGTTAGGGTTGTTTTGGGCCAAGGAGAAAGCCCATTTAGCGACCCTTAGTTGGCCCAAGCGGTGACACTGCTTGAGGCTCAACCTCCTAGGTTGTCTTGGCGATGGTAGCTATAGGAAAATCAAGGGGTGACATCACATATGTAGCGGAAGAACATAAAACAAAAACCCCAAATTTTTCAAAAAGGTATTCTTCGTTGTGCGAAGATTGGTGCGTAAAAACCTATGAAACTTAAGTTCAAGTATGAGATAAATGTATTTTACCTAGGGAGATCGTATATACCTGAATCCCTATAGATATGTAGGAGAGGATAAAGGAAGTCAAGCACCCTCCTCTTTGGTGGTGATCCATATAGTAGGGCTATAATGATGCTCCTCAAATCACTGCCTAAATCTCTATTGAATCTCAGATTTTGATAATGAAACCAATCAATATGTGTTGATGTTTTAATATATGTTTTGAGTGACGCAGGATGCTTTGATCAGGATGAGACAATTAAAGCAGGAAAAATCATATTAGGCTGGAGGAACATGTTAGAAGATTGGACGTCAGGTTGGTGGATTGGTCGACGTATCGATAGAAGGCCTCAGGCTATGGATTCGGGTATCGGGCTAAGAAGAGCGGACATTGCACCAAGGATATCAGAGTTACGGAGTCAATTGGCTGTTTGAGCAATAGGCCGCAAGAGAGGACGATGCGCCGAAGAATCGGACGAAGCATCGAGAGACCAATGACATGCCGAACAACTTGATTAATGCTTAGTATTAATTGTCTAGATCGAAGATTGTTTTACATGTGCAGGATTAACTACGATAGCAAGGCACGAAGCAAAATAAAGTCCCGGAGTCAAGGACGAGATCACATTGGGAGTTCGAGAGTTCGTCGAAAGTCTAGATGTTCATCGGAAGTTCTGGAGGAACCAGTCGAGAAGTCTCAGAGCTTGCCAGAGAAGCTCATCGAAACTCACCAAGAAGGTCATCGTGAAGTCCAGGAGTTTGCCGGGAGTCCGCCGGAACATTGCCGAGAGATTGTCGAAAGTTCGCCGGAAGATCGTCGGAAGCTCGCTGGAAGAATAGACTTACGAATTTTGTTTAGCTTAGAATATGTCTCAGGAATCGTAGTTAGCACGTAATTGGGCTTGGATTGGGCCAACCCAATTACGAGCCTGCTAAGCCCATGTAAGACTTGTGTTGGGCCCAATAAGAAGCCCAAATAGTGCCCCAAGAAGTCTCATCGTCGTGGCATAGTCTTCGAGACGATGTCAGGCGGTAATACCGCTAGTCTGGGTCGTTGTACTGGCCCTGGCAGCATGCCAGGTGGTGTTACCGCCCAGCACTGCCCCCTAGGCGGTGGTACCGCTAGACTTGGGTGGTGGTACCACCCAGGGCAGTGTCAGCCAAACTGACACTAGGCGATGGTACCGCCCAACGCAGGCGGTGGTACCGCCCATGCCCGAGGAACCCAGGATAAGATGTTTTTAGGCTCTAAGTTTGAATCAACTTGAAGCCTATAAATACCTCTCTCATCCCTAGTTAAAGGATACAAGCACAAAGAGTTTGAAAGTAGAAAAACGTTGTTGTAATCTCTTGTGAGAATCCTCCTCTTTGAGTCTAAGTGTTAGATTAGTTTGAGAGGAGTGAGTGCTTGTAAGGGTTGTCTCCTAAACCCAGTAAAAGGAGAAGAGGGGTATAAGAAGAAGGTTGATCTTTGCCTAGTAAAGGAAGATCGTTAGTGGATGCCGGTGGCCTCCACGGAAGAGGAATCGGAGGAGTGGATGTCGGTCACAATTGACCAAACCACTATAAACTGCCATCTTCTCTAGTTTGCCTTTTATTCTTACCATTTACATACTACAAACTACTTAGATAGTCACTATGCTTCCTTATGCTTCCATGTTATTAACTTTCCGAAATTGGTTTTCAACGTAAACCAACTGAGAAATAATGTAAACCAATTGAGATATTATGAGGCTCTGATACTAACAGTTGGTATCAGAGCCTCATTATTTCTCAGTTGGTTTAACACCCAAGAGAAATGACTCATTTCGGCTTTCAAGAGGGTTACTCTCTCATTCATCCTCCCTTTTTCAATGGGATGAACTACATTTATTGAAAAACTCGAATGAGAGTTTTCTTACTTTATTTGGATTTAAATTTATGGCACATAGTCGAAAACGGATTTGAAATGTATTCTCTTCCAATGAACCATTGGAATGATTTGGAGAAGAAGACGTTTTCTCTAAATGCAAAGGCTATGAATGCCTTATTTTGTGCCTTAGATAAAAATGAATTTAATCTGGTTTCTTGGTGCGAAACGACTTTCGATATTTGGCGCACTCTTGAAATCACACACGAAGGCAGAAGTTGTATAAAAAATTCTAAAGTAAATTTTTTTATGCATGATTTTGAGATGTTTTATATGGAACCTGTTGAATCTCGGATTTTGATGATGAAGTCAATTGTCATTTGTTGTCTAATATATGTGTTGAGATAAGTGTGCAGGATTAACTATGATGAAAGTAAGACATGTAGCAGGAGTTGCGCCGGAGTCATGACAATGATCACGTTGGGAGTTCGAGAGCTCGACGGAAGTTCGGACAGTCGTCGGAGGTTCTGCGGGAACAAATCCGGGAAGTCCAGAAGCTTGCCAAAGAAGCTCGTCGGAACTTGCCAAGTGGATCGTCGCAAGTCCAGGAGTTTGCCGGAAGTCCGTAGGAGCATCACCGAGGGTTCATCGGATGATCGACGGAAGTTGATGAACGAATGGTCGGATTTGGGGAAGAAGTATTTTTCTTTAAACGCAAAGGCTATGAATGCCTTATTTTGCGCTTTAGACAAAAATGAGTTCAATCGGATTTCTACGTGCGAAACGGCTTTTGATATTTGGCGAACACTTGAAATAACGCACGAGGGAACTAGTAGAGTCAAAGACTCGAAAGTTAACATTTTATTGCATGATTTTGAGCTTTTTCAAATGCAACCAAGCGAGACTATAGGCGACATGTACACCCGTTTCACGGATGTCGTCAATAATCTAAGAGTTCTTGGGAAATCTTTTTCGAATTTTGATCTCGTAAGCAAGATCTTAAGATCCCTTCCAAAAAGGTGGGATTCTAAAATAACCGCAATACAAGAAACAAAAGATTTAAATATTTTTCCACTTGAAGAACTAATTGGTTTGTTGATGACATATGAAATGGTGCACAATGCACATGATGAACAAAATCACCTTCCAAAGAACAGGAAGGATTTGGAACTCCGGACAAATGGATACCACTTGAGCATTGACTCAAGTGATGAGGACAATGATGAACTTGAATTTCGAACACTTAATCTTAATAAGTTTATTAAACAAAAATCTAAAATAAACAATGAACTTGAACGGAGGAAGAGGCCAAAGAAGAGGAAGGCAACCAAGGATGAATCAAAAACTTCCAAAGGTGAAACGACGAATTGGGCTTTGACGAGCTTCGACTACAAGGTAAGTAACTCAACTCTCTTGAATTATTTTGAAATTACATGAGTGCTTAACTTAGTTAGTAGGATTTTTTTTATGCTTTTCTTTCTAGTTTTTTTGAAAAATTAAAAATTATGAATGATGATTGCTTAATTTGTGATAATACAAAATTCCATGAATGTTTATGATTTTCGTATTGGATTTTGATGTATGGTTTTGACATAAAAATTAATTTGCATGATTATGTTTAATAGGATTAATCTATGATTGTGTATTTTGATATTATGCATGAGAATTTAAAATGATGATACCCTATGTTTTGGAATGATGCCTTGATGGTGATGATGCTTTCGGTTCTAAACATGATGCTCAACACTTTCATAAACATTTTCTTTTACTCAATCCAAAATGAAACACAAACAAAAAATAAATATATATGTATGATCGTGATAAATTCATGTTGATTTTAGTTTCAAAACAAGATGCATTGTTTGCTACAAATTAAACATCATGATAATGGCATGTTTTATGATAATGCTTACACACCAAATGTGATTAATAGATAGAAGCAAACATAACAATGATTTTGCTCTCAACATGATGCATAGTTTTTACATGAAAATTTTAAATATGCTCATATGAAATCAATTGCATGACATGAAAATGGATTCTCTATCCTATTGAAATTAATGAACTCATTTCATGAATTATGTGAATATCTTGAATCAAATCTTTTGGAAAATGCCACATGCTTAATGCGATTCGACTTAATAAATCTTTATGACAAAATTTGCCTTTCTATCTTGAATGTTGACATTTCTTTTTAAAGCAAAGGCATGCTTATAAGAAGCAAAACACATGAATAGAAATTTATAAAAATGAAATACAATCCTCTATGTTATTGATTTTTTAATAAATCTATGCTTGTCATATATAAATTTATTGAATGTAATTTTGAGGATGATTTCAAATTTGACAAATGCTTGATTCATATTTACGACATTAGATACATTTTAAATATGAATCATGCTTCAATCTTGTTAAATGCTTCAATCATTTTCTATCTCTAAAGTTCTCGATTTTTGATGAAATACAAGTGATAAATTCATTTATGATATCTTGTAAATCACTTGAATTATGAATGAGATTTTGATGATGTGTTAAAGAATCACTTAAAAAGAAAATGTTTTTTTTTCCATCTTAGCGAGATTAATGATTTCATGATATTGTGTGAATCTCGAAATTGATTTTGATGAAATGGTAATAACGTTATTCATGTTATGAATCTCAAAAATGATAATTTGATTATGATTTTTTTTGAGTTAATGAATTAACTTGAATGAAACTTTGTTTCAACCGAATCATGAACTTGTTAAGAACAATTTTAATGAATCATGAATCATATCTTTGGTATTCATGAATTGATCCTTATTGATATCTTTCATGAATTCTTTGTATATTTGGCTTGTCGAACGGTTGACATATTTAGCCATTGAGTCCTCCCTTTCTTTTTTACTTTGATAAAGGGGGAGAAGGTTTTGCTAGCTTGTGCATTGAAAATGAAAGTAAACTTCCTAGCATGCTAAGTAAAACTTGCAAGCTTGCACTTCTCAAAAGAGAAGATGCAAATGTAACATTTGCCAAATTGTTTGCTTGCCTCGTGTAAAACATTATCTCTTGCTAGTTTGACATTTTTGCTAGCTTGTATGTTGCAAATCTTGATCACTTTTTCAAACATTTTGCTAGCTTGCATGATGTAGAACTTGCTATCTTGAACATTACCAAAAGTGCTATCTTGTATGCTATAAAACTTGCATATCTAAAACTTGATAGCTTGAATGTCCTAAGCATGATGCAAAACTTGCTAAATTTTCTAGCTTCAAAACTGCATGATGATAAAACTTGATATTATGTTTTTCATGCAATGAGTTGAACTTATATTAAAAACACAAAGAATAGTTGTACTTCTCCTTTTTGTTGATGACAAAGGGGGAGAAGTATGTTGATGACATGATATGCATAAGTTTATGCATATGTTCATGATGATGTGTTGCAAGTATTCATGATGAATATTGCAATGACTTGAATTCAGTTTGAATTCAAGGTTCTATCAATATGGCATATTGATAGGGGGAGTTTGGTTAAACTCCGGGGAGTTAAAGTTAACTCCGTTAGTCATCAATTAGTTGTCATCATCAAAAAGGGGGAGATTGTTGAATCTCGTATTTTGATGATGAAACTAATTGATAATTATGTTTATGTTTAACTGCATTTTGAGTGATGCAGGTCTACTCGATCAGGATTAGACAGTTACCGCAGGAGAAATTGATGTTGTGCCGGAGGAGATCACGTCAGGGTATTGGACGGCAGAAGGCTTCGGACATCGGGCGTCGGGCCAAGGAGAGTGGAATTGCGCCAAGGATATTGGGGTTGCGGAGGTCAACCACCGATTGGGCAACAAGCCGCAAGAGAGGACGATGCACCGAAGAATCGGACGAAGTGCCAACCAATGACGTGCCGGGCAACAGAATGTCAATTCGCGTTGTAATAATTGTCTAGATCGGAGTACAGTTTTAGTTTGTGTGTGCAGGAATAACTACGATAACGATGAAGACATAAAGCGAAACAAAGTGCTAGAGTCAAGCGCGAAGGATTCATTGGGAGTTCGAGAGTTCGACGGAAGTCCGAAGGTTCGTCGGGAATGCTGTCGGAACTAGCCGAGAATGAGTAGGGAGCTTGCCGAAGGGATTTTCGGAAGCTCGCCGAAAGGTTCGTTGGAAGTTCGCGGAGCTCACCGAGAAAGATCGGAGCTTACCAAAGAAGCTCATTGGAACTCGCCAAGATCAAATCGTGAAGTCTAGGAGCTTGCCGGGACCCCGCAGAATGGTTTCCGAGAGTTTATCGGAAGACCGTCGGAAGTTCGCCGGAAGCTCGCCGGAAGAAGTCTTGACTTATGGACTTTGTAATAGCTTAGAAAATGTCTTTAAATTCATAGTTAGCACGTTAATTAGGGTTAGGATTAGGTGTTAATCCTATAACCCAAGTAGGGGCCAATTGGGCCCAAGTTCGAACTAGTTTGGGGCAAGATTGAAGCCCAACTAGTGGGCTGAAAACACTGTAGGCGGTGGCACCGCCTGGGCTGGGCGGTGGCACCGTCCAGTGCCCGAGAGCTGGGCGGTAGCACCGCTTGGGCTGGGCGGTGGCACCGCCCAGCACTGTCAGCGCCTGACACGGACAGGCGGTGGCACCGCCCAGCACCCGAGAAGTCGGGCGGTGGCACCGCTAGTGCAACGGTCGACAGGCGGTGGCACCGCCAGCCTCGGGAACTCAAGGGAATTCAAATTTTGGAGATCAAATTTGAATCCTCTTGGGGTCTATAAATACCCCCCCAATTCTCAGCAGAGAATACAACCTTTTGAGAAGCAATTATTTGAGAGAAAAGTCTTAGAAAGTCTTAGCAAGTCTTGTTTTTCAATTTCGAAAGAGTTCACCTCCTTCCTTCTTACTGAAAATTTGTAAGAGGTTGAACTGCTTGTAAAAGGTTGTAAGAGGGGTATTTGCCCTTCCATTTCAAGAGATTTGCTAGTGGAAGGTGGGAGCCTCATCGAAGAGGGGCCTCGCAAGTGGATGTAGATCATTTGACCGAACCACTATAAAATCGGCGTAATCTCTAGTTTGCATTTACTTATTGTCATTTATATTACTGCAAACCATTTGCACTTTAACGCTATACTGCTTTGTCTCCGTCTCACTTATCTCTTCAAGTTAAAACGCAATCGAAACGATTTTAAACGAAAACGTTACTTTTATCGTACGAAGTTTCCGAAAAGTATTTAAATCGAAAAAGTTTATCGCACTTCACCGCTGCACTAATTCACCCCCCCCTCTTAGTGCCGCTTCGATCCTAACATACACTATTGACATCAATGATTTGTGTAATGAAATGTGTTTTTCGGTTTTGAATGAGGATGCTTGGCTATGACATAGAAGATTAGGTCATGCTAGCATGAAACTAATCACTCAAATATCATCTAAAGAACTTGTAAGAGGAATTCCTCATATCAAGTTCATCAAAGATAATGTATGTGATGCTTGCCAATTAGGTAAACAAATTAAGGGTAGTTTCAAAACTAAGAATCAAATAAGCACCTCTAGGCCCTTACAATTGATCCATATGGACTTGTTCGGACCAATCTCTACATCGAGTCTAGGAGGTAGCAAATACGCCTTTGTCATTGTTGATGACTATAGCAGATATACATGGACCTATTTCTTAAAATAGAAAAATGAATGCTTTAGATATTTTACCAAGTTTTGTAAACTTGTTCAAAATGAGAAGGGTTCTATGATTTCGTCAATTAGAAGTGATCATGGTGGAGAATTTCAAAACCATGATTTCCAAAAATTCTGTGAACTCAATGGATACAACTATAATTTCTCTACTCCAAGAAATCCTCAACAAAATGGGGTAGTAGAAAGAAAAAATCGAAATTTACAAAAAATGGCAAGAACAATGTTGAATGAACATAGCTTACCCAAATACTTTTGGGCCGAAGCCGTAAACACTGCATGCTATATTTTGAATAGAGTTCTAGTAAGACCCTTACTCACCAAAACTCCTTATGAGTTATGGAATAACAAAAAACCCAATGTTTCATATTTTAAAGTTTTTGGGTGTAAGTGTTTTATCTTGAATGAAAAGGATAACTTAGGAAAATTTGATGCTAAATCCGATGAAGGAATCTTTCTTGGTTATTCTTCGGTTTCTAAGGCTTTTCGTATCTTCAATAAAAGAACTTTAATTATTGAAGAATCCATTCATGTTGTTTTCAATGAGATTTCCGAAATTAGGAAAAATGATCTTGATGATGATGTTAATTTTGATTCTTTGAATTTAAATGAAACCCCGTCTCCAATTAACAACTTGGATGCATCTACTTCCCAGATTTCCTTACCCAAGGATTGGAAGTATGCAGATGCTCATCCTAAGGAGCTAATCTTAGGAGACACATCAAAGGGGGTTCAAACACGATCTTCTCTTAAAAATTTTTGTGCCAACGCCGCTTTTCTCTCCCAAATTGAACCCAAATGTGTTGATGAAGCCATGAAAGATAATTCATGGATTATCGCAATGCAAGATGAATTGAATCAATTTGAGAGAAATGAGGTGTGGACGCTTGTTCCTAGGCCAAATGACCATTTAGTTATTGGTACTAAATGGGTCTTTAGAAACAAGCAAGATGAAAATGGTATCGTGGTTAGAAACAAGGCTAGATTAGTGGCCAAAGGTTTCAACCAAGAAGAAGGTATCGATTACGAAGAAACCTTCGCTCCTGTGGCTCGATTAGAAGTCATAAGGATGCTCCTTGCCTACGCTAGTAGTAATAATTTTAAGTTGTTTCAAATGGATGTTAAAAGCACTTTTCTTAATGGCTTTATTTCTGAAGAAGTCTATGTTGAACAACCTCCTGGATTTAAAAATAATAGTCTCCCTAATCATGTGTTTAGATTAACTAAAGCTCTCTATGGTTTAAAACAAGCTCCAAGGGCTTGGTATGAGAGACTTCGTTCTTTTCTTATTGAAAATAATTTCATAAAAGGCAAGGTTGATACTACATTATTCATCAAGAACTTTGAAAATAATTTTCTCATTGTTCAAATTTATGTTAATGATATTATCTTTGGTTCTACGAATGAACCTCTTTGTGAATCTTTTGCTAAAACTATGAGTCTTGAATTCGAAATGAGTTTAATGGGAGAGTTAACATTCTTCTTAGGTTTACAAATCAAACAACTAAGCAATGGCATCTTTATTAGTCAAACTAAATATGCTATGAATTTACTAAAGAAGTTTAATATGAATAACTCAAAAGCTATTAACACTCATATGAGCACCTCCACTAAGTTAGAAATTGATGAAAGTGGAGAAAGCTTCGATCAAAAAACTTATAGGGGTATGATAGAAAGTTTACTTTACCTCACTGCAACTAGACCATACATCATGTTCAGCGTAGGACTTTGTGCTAGATTTCAATCAAACCCTAAGATATCTCATCTCAAAGCAGTTAAAAGAATACTCAGATATCTTAATGGTACCACAAATCTAGGATTATGGTACCCAAAATCAGAGAATCTTGAGTTAATTGCTTATGCTGATGCGGACTTTGCTGGCTGTAGATTAGATAGAAAAAGCACATCAGGAACATGTCAATTCTTAGGACATGCCTTTATTTCTTGGTCATCTAAGAAACAAAACTCGATTGCACTATCGACAACCGAAGCTGAATATATTACAGCAAGTGCATGCCGTGCACAAGTTGTATGGATGAAAAATACCTTAGAAGATTATAAAGTTCATCTTAAAAATATTTCCATTAAATGTGATAACACAAGTGCAATATGCTTAACAAAGAACCCTATACAACACTCAAGAACAAAACATATTGATATTAGACATCATTTTATACGAGATCATGTTACTAATCATGATGTAATTATAGAGTTCATTGATACTAAACATCAACTAGCCGATATTTTTACAAAACCTCTAAGTGAAGAACAATTTGATTTTATAAGAAGAAAATTAGGAATGTTGATGTGTCCGAATACTTAAACTAGTTAAAATTACTTTTCGGACTTTATTGAATGATCAAATCACTTGATTGCCACGTGTTGAAATGTTTTGATTTTTGTAGCATAATCTGGTCCGAATGCATGAAAGAATTCATCTCATTTTCGGACTCGCTTAACAGCTGGAATGACAAAAATCAAACACACTCTTATGAAAAATATTTTTTCGAAATGGATTTGATAAAATGACTTTCCTCCTTCATGCACAAAGAATTATAACAAGGAGAAGAAGTATTCAAAGCATTATACTTATCATGCCTTCCTTTATATGCTTGATAACTTGCTTATATTGTTCTCTTGGTATCATATCTACCATGCTTTTTGTTGATGACAAAGGGGGAGAAATATATGAATTGATTTGATGCTATAAACACTGATGCTATGATTATGCCATGCTTGCATCATCAAGAGATATATGAAAAGATGCCATACATAGAAATGCAACACTTGCTAAAATATAAGAAATGTGTGCATCATGTAATGATATCAAAATCTTACTTCACAACTTTACATGTTGATATCTTACAATATGATGAATTGCTACTATTACCATCATTCAAACTTGTAATGTAAAATTTGAAAATGAATGTCAAGCCTTAACATCATCTTCAAAGAGATACATCATGATAGGAATCATAATGGGAATATGTCTCTTGAATTTATAAGGTTTTAAATTCAAGAATGACTTATCTCAAGTATGACATATAGACAGGGGGAGTTAAGGTTAACTCTATTATCAATTGATTGTCATCATCAAAAATGGGGAGATTGTTGAATCTCGGATTTTGATGATGAAGTCAATTGTCATTTGTTGTCTAATCTATGTGTTGAGATAAGTGTGCATGATTAACTACGATGAAAGTAAGACATGCAGCAGGAGTTGCGCCGGAGTCATGACAATGATCACGTTGGGAGTTCGAGAGCTTGACGGAAGTTCGGACAGTCGTCGGAGGTTCTACGGGAACAAATCCGAGAAGTCCAGAAGCTTGCCAAAGAAGCTCGTCGGAACTTACCAAGTGGATCGTCGCAAGTCCAGGAGTTTGCCGGAAGTCCGCAGGAGCATCACCGAGGGTTCATCGGATGATCGACGGAAGTTCGCCGGAAACTCGCCGGAAGAAGCGATTGACGCACCGGAGCAAGCTGCAGAAATTGTCTTAGGATTTATCATAGTTAGCACTAATGATTAAGTTGAAAATGGGAGGTGATCCCATTAGCTTAATCTTGGGGCAATTGGGCCCCTGAAAAACCCAAATTGGGCCGAATGGATCAACCCATTCGGACCCTGGTTGTTGTGGGAGGTGCAACTGCCCAAGTCAGGAGGTAGCACCGCCTGGGCTAAGTCTCCCAGGGAGACTGGGCGGTGCAACCGCCCCAGCCAGGAGGTGCAACCACCTGGGCTCAGTCTCCGAGCGAGACTAGGCGGTGCAACCTCTCTTGACAAGAGGTGGCACCGCCTGAGCTCAAGTTTCGAGCTCTGCCAAGCGGTGCAACCGCCCCAGTCAGGAGGTGCAACCGCCTGAGCTCGGTCTTTGAGCTCTGGCAGAGAGGTGCAACTGCCCCTGACAAAGGTGGCACCGCCCAGAGGCTCAGTCTTCGAGCTCTGTCAGGCGGTGCAACCGCCCCAGTCAGGAGGTGCAACCGCCTGATCCCGGAATTTTGGGAATTGACAGTTTTGAGCTCCAAATTTGAACTGGGTTGGGGCCTATAAATACCCCACCCATTCAGCACTGAAAGGAAGAACATACACTCGAAATCTTGATATCTTTCTGTGATTCTTAGAGCTCAAAACTGTTGTAAAGACCAAAAGTTCTCCTCCTTCTGTTCTTCAAAGTTTGAGTTGTAAAGAGAGGAGAGAAAACTTCTGTAAGGGTTGTCTCCTAAGCCCATCAAAAGGAGTGAATCTGTAAAAGAGTGGTTGGCCTTCGCCTATTGAAGGAAGGCCTCTAGTTGACGTCGGTGACCTCGTCGGTGGAGGAAGCCAAAAGTGGAGTCGGTCAAGATTGACCAAACCACTCTAAATCTCGGTTTGCATTTCCTTTGAGTATTTTACCTTCACTGCAAACTTCTCAATAGCTTATTGCCTTCTGCGATTTTACGAACGAGTTTCTAAGTTCAGAACTTTCCGAATCTGTGTTTAGACGTAAATCGGCTTTTTTCGTACGATCATCATATTTCAGTTTACATTTACATTTTGATTTCAATCATAACTGTTTACTGCCTTCTGCGATCTTACGAATAAGTTTCTAAGTTCAGAACTTTCTAAATCTGCGTTTAGACATAAATCAGCTTTTATCGTACGAACGTCGCATTTCAGTTTGTGCTTGTATTCTGCTTTCCATCATAAACTGCAAACTGCCTTCATAGATCTACTTTAACGTCATCTCGCTTAATCTCAAGTTAAAGTAATCTTAGAATCGGCTTTCACATCGAAATCATTTTTATCGAACGAACGCAGCTTTCGTTTTAATCGTTGAAAAATTTCCGCTGCACTAATTCACCCCCCCCCCCCCCCCTCTTAGTGCTCTTGATCCTAACAGAACCAAGAGAGACTATTGGAGACATGTACACTCGTTTTATAGATTTCTTCAATAGTCTAAAAGCACTTGGTAAAAGTTTTTCGAACTTTGAACTCGTGAACAAGGTTTTGCATTCTCTTTCTAAGAAGTGGGATTCAAAAGTAATAGCTTTACAATAAACAAAAGATTTAAATATTTTTTCACTTAAAGAACTTATCGGTACATTGATGACATATGAAATGGTGCACAATGCACTTGATGAACATGATAAACAAAACCAACTTCCAAAGAACAGGAAGGATTTGAGACATAGAACATTTGAAGACCACTCGAGTATAAGCTCAAGTGATGGTGAACAAGAACTACTCACTAAGAAATTTAAAAAGTTAATGAAACAAAAATTAAAGAACAAAAAGAATGAAACTACTTGCTTTGAATGCAAGAAGAACACAAAGTGGGATGAATCGAGCTCATTCAAAGAAGAAGGACAATCCAACAAAGGCGAGGTGATAAACTATGCCTTAACGATTTTCGACGATGAGGTAATCAAAATGCCTTTAATTTATTTCAAAATTACATGATATTTTCCATGATGCATTTTCCTTTTTTATTTAGTTTAGAATTAATTTTATTGAAAATTACATGTTTATGATAAACAAAATAATTTTGATTAAAAATGCCTTATGAAATCATGTTTGATGATATCATGCCTAATAAATTTATTTTTTGAAATTATGCATAATGATTTGAAGTAATGATTTTTTTTAGTGATTTATGCCTTATTGATCTTGATGATTTTTATGATGATAAATCTTGCACTTTCATTTTAAACGATGATATATATATATTTTGATTTGACATTAAAAAAAAAAGACAAAGGCATGCTTGTATGAAACAAACTAAACAGAGGAAACCTTTCTCCTTGAAAAATTTCTCTATTTTATCGATTTTTCAAAAAGGAGATTAATGAATCCATTTGTATTATTTTTATAAATCTCTTGGATTTTGATTTGATGATTTGATGATTTAAAATTGAATAATTTTTTATCCAAATCATGATCTTGATTCCTTGATACTTATAAATTAAGATTTATTATGAATCAAGATTTTTCATTAATCGTTCTCCTATGATTTTACTTGATATTTTTTAAAGAAGAGATTTACTATATGAATCACGTCTTTTGGTATTCAAGTGATTTTATCCTTCATGACATGATTTCTTTGTATTTATGACTTGAAATATTTTGGAATGATGCATGCAACACTACTATTTTTCCCTTAGATAAAAATGCATCTATGATTTTTGAAATAATGTGAAAATCAATAATTATCATTTTCTAAAATAATACTCTAGAATGATGATTTGGAATCATGCATGCAATGATAATTTTATATTTTATATACATGATGATTTGGTATTATGCATGTAATACTTTAACTTATGATAATGATGCATGCAATGATGAAATATTCATGATAAAATAATTTTTTTGACATTCATGACTTAATTTTTCATCTATACTATTTACCTTTGTCATAATTTAGAAATTAATATAAAGGGTCTTCTTTTCTTTTTGACAATGACAAAGGGGAAGCAAAACATGCTAGAAAGCTAATTTACTAGCTCGCACAATTCAAGAAGAAAGTAAAAATTACACTTCTCAAATGAGAAGAAATTGCTATCTTGAACATCACCAAGAAAGTGCTATTTTGCAAATCTCAAGACGCACAAATGCAAACATACAAAATTTGTAATTTTGCACATCATTAAATTTTATGATGCTTTGGTGATTATGCATGTTTTAAAATATTGTAAGATTCACTAGCTTGCATGATGTAGAACTTGCTATCTTGAATATCACCAAGGAGTGCTATCTTGCTTATCTCAAGAAGCAAAAAGTTAACTTGCACATCTAGCAAACCATATATTTCAAGAAGCAAGAGTTGCTTTCTTGAACATCTCAAAATTGCTAGCTTGCGTGTTTTAAAATGTTGAAAATTTTTTTTGCTAACTTGTATATTGTAAACTTGCTATCGTACTACCATGTATATCTATGATGACAGCAAACTTGTATGATGGTAAAAATGGATATTATGTTTTTCATGCAATGAGTTGAACTTATATCACAAACACTTGATTGTGATACTTCTCCTCTCTTTTGATGACAAAAGGGGAGAAGTATGTTGATTATATGTCATGATTTTATTATGACATGTTGCTTGGATTTTTGAATTCAAGAGTTTCTATCAATATGGCATATTGATAGGGGGAGTTTGTTTAAACTCCGAGAGTTAAGGTTAACCCCGTCGTCGATTGGTTGTCATCATAAAAAATGGGGAGATTGTTGAATCTCATATTTTGATGATGAAACCAATCAATATGTGTTTATGTTTTAATCTTCATTTTGAGTGGTGCATGATGCTTCGATCAGGATGAGACAATTAAAGTAGGAAAAATCATGTTGGGTCGAAGGAACATGTCAGAAGATTGGACGTCGGGCTGGTGGATCGGTCGATGTATCGACATAATGCTTCGGGCTGTGGATTCTAGCATCGGGCCAAGAAGAGCGAACATTGCACCAAGGATATCAGAGTTGCGGACTCAACTGGCCGATTGGGCAATAGGTCGTAGGAGAGGACGATGCGTCGAAGAATCGGACGAAGCGTCGAGAGACCAATGACATGCCGGACAACTTGATTAATGCTTAGTATTAATTGTCTAGATCGAAGATTATTTTACATGTGTAGGATTAACTATGATAGCAAGGCATGAACCAAAATGAAGTCCTGGAGTCAATGATGCGATTACGTCGGGAGTTCGAGAGTTCGTCGGAAGTCTAAACGTTCGTCGGAAGTTCTGGAGGAACCAGCCGAGAAGTCTCAGAGCTTGCTAGAGAAGCTCATCAGAACTCACCAAGAAGACCGTTGTGAAGTCCAGGAGCTTGCCGGGAGCCCATCGGAACATTGCCGAGAGATCATTGGAAGTTCGCCGGAAGATCACCGGAAGAATAGACTTACGGACTTTGTTTAGTTTAGAATATGTCTTAGGAATCATAGTTAGCACGTGATTGGGCTTAGATTGGGCCAACCCAATTACGGGCCAGTTAGGCCTATGCAAGAACTGTGTTGGGCCCAATAAGAAGCCCAAACAGTGCCCCAAGAAGTCTCACCGTCGTGGCACAATCTTCGAGACTGTGTCATACAGTGGTACCGCTAGTCTGGGCTGTTGTACCGCCCCTAGCAGGGTGCCAGGCAGTGGTACCACCTAGCACTGCCCCCTAGGCAGTGGTACTGCTAGACTTGGGTGGTGGTATCACTTGTGCCCGGGGAACCTGGGATGAGATGTTTTTAGGCTCCAAGTTTGAATCAACTAGAAGCCTATAAATATCCCTCTTATCCCTAGTTAAAGGATACAAGCACAGAGAGTTTGAAAGTAGAAAAATGCTATTGTAATTTCTTGTGAGAATCATCCTCTTTGAGTCTAAGTATTAGATTAGTTTGAGAGGAGTGAGTGCTTCTAAGGGTTGTTTCCTAAACCTGGTAAAAGGAGAAGAGGGGTATAAGAAGGAGATTGATCTTCGCCTAGTAAAGGAAGATCGTTAGTGGATTTGGTGGCCTCGACGGAAGAGGAATCGGAGGAGTGGATGTAGGTCATGATTGACCGAACCACTATAAACTGCCGTCTTCTTTGGTTTGTATTTTATTCTTGCCATTTACATACTGCAAACTACTTAGATAGTCACTATGCTTCCTTACGCTTCCATGTTATTAACTTTCCAAAATTGGTTTTCAACGTAAACGACTTTTATCGTACGAAGATTTTTTGAACCAACATAGTTTTTACTGCTACACTAATTCACCCCCCCTTCTTAGTGCATCCCAACAATCTCCACACTTGCTATTTGACGAGGAGAAGGGGAGAGGAGAATAGAAGGTGGCAACCAAGAAGCCTTTGGCCTATAAGTCTTTGGTTCTCTCCTATTTATAGAGGTCCCTTATATACTTAATACTAATGGATCCTATCCTATTGGGTATTGGATCTTCATCCAACTACCCAGACCTTTTAGATTAGTAGATCTTTATCCTAATCTCTTATTGACTCTTATTGGATCTCATCCACAGGATCCAATAATTCATGGGCATATTGAATATCCAATAAGATATGGGCTCCAATAGATATCTCATATCCGAATCTCTACTTGTTGCAACGCTTACCATATGTGTATGACTCTCTAGGCTCAATATCGAGTTGGCCATGAGTCATACATGTCAGAACTCATTCTGGCTCAATGAATTATTATTTTCATAATACTTCACTTGACTCATCGACTACGAACGTACTATGCCACTACGCCGCAACCCGAAGATGATACATGGGAATCCAATCCTTTGGACCTATCTATCCTTAGTTACCATGTACCTATATTCTCTCATCTATCTAGTATCCCAGAGATCGTATACTAAGCATGGTACTGTCAGAACTATACATTTTCTACATGAGTCTCGCTCTAATCGGATTCTCTCAGAGAACTCTTTCTCTCTTAATCCGAATGACCCTAGCTAGGGATTTGTTTGAGCAAGAATACATGAGATATTCCTCTCATGACATTGAGAGCAGATGATCCTCTATTGACACTCAATAGCTCTCGTAAGATTGATTGCCACTCTCGATGACCGGTTATGCTAGATCTGAAACTTCCAAACCTACAAATCCAGTTTCAAAGAGTGGAGTACTTATACAGGACACATGGTGTCTCAAGTCTAAGGACCAGGTATACTACTGGAATAACGGAATCATTGTCTAATAATGAGGTATCATTAACCATCTAACATTCCATGAGCAGATCAATCAGTTAACTCATTCTCCAATGAGCACCTGCACTGTAGCCCTAGTGTCCCCACATGAGTAGCTATAAGACCAGCTGCCTCTATCATATGGTTGGGTATACAGTATACAAGTCTATCTGGTTATCACGTTGTCCCTTTCGAGTAACTTATGATAAGAATTATTTAGGGTCTGTGTTTAAAGGTGAATCAGTCTAAATATTGTGATCTCATCACGATTCGATCCTCATTTCACAAATACATGGACATCACAATATATATATATATGTGTGTGTGTGTATTCGCGCGCGCGCGCGTGCGCGCGTGCCGTGTGTGTGAGTGCGCGCACGCGCGTGCGTGAGTGCCGTGTGCGTGCGTGCGTGCATATGCGTGCAACAATCAATATAAAGTAATAAAATATCAAATAATATAATAAGAAAAAAGAATGCATATTATGTCACATGTGTCATCACTCACGTGATTAGCTTATAGGGACCTATGACTAGTGGTACCACCCAAACTAGCGGTGGTACCGCCCAAACATAGTCTCCCAAACTATATCAGGTGGTGGTACCACTCAGTATCAGTGTCAGACTGCACGATGGTACCACCTAGTGTTAGATTGACAAGTGATGGATTCACTGGCTATCAGTCTTGCAGATGGTGGTACTGCCCAATAATAGCGGTTGTACCGCCCAGTACTAGCGGTTGTGGTGGTTGTACCGCCAGTACCCTGAAAACCCAAGATGAGACTATTTTTTGCTCTAAATTTGAATACATTTAGGGTCTATAAATATCCCAGCTATTCCTACTTGAAGCAGTAAGAAATTGAGTAGAAAGAGGAAAGAATACTTGAGTAAAAAATTGTTGTAATCTCTTTTAGAGTTTAGAGTCTTTTCCTCCTAGAGTTAGAGGTCTTTCTATGGAAAGAGTGAGGTCTAGTCTAAATGAGAAATTGTAAAGGTTCTCTCATGAGCTTGTCAAATAGAGAAAGAGTTATAAGAGGGTAGTTGATCTTCGCCCATTGAAAGAAGATTCATAATGAACGTCGGTGGCCTTGACGAAAGAGGAATCGAGAGTGGATGTAGGTCGTAATGACTAAACCACTATAAACTCAGTTTGTATTTACTTTTTGCTTTTCATTCATATTACAAACTGATTTACTTGATCAGTACATTTACGAATGTTTCAAGTTAAACTCATCTTTTCGATATGAGCTTTATCGAACAAGATTTTTGAATCGACTTAATTTTACTAAAGCACTAATTCACCCCCCTCTTAGTGCTGAAATGGTCCTAATATTTGGTATCAGAGTAAACTTTTTCTCGATTGGTTTAACACCCAAGAGAATGATTTTTACCGACAATCCAAAGGGTCACTATTCTAGTTAACTAAACTCGAATACGAATTTTCTTACTTTCTATGGACTTTGATTTATGAAATATTATTGAAAGTGGTTTTCAAAAGTCTTCTAAACCAATGAACGAATGGAATAATTTGGAGAAGAAGACTTTTTCTTTAAATACTAGAGGTATGAATGCTCTATTTTGCGCTTTAGACAAAAATGAGTTTAATCGTATTTCTTTATATAAAACTGCATATGAAATTTGCACATACTAGAAGTAACTCATGAAGGCACGAATATAGTTAAAGAGTATAAAATTAATCTTTTGATGCATAGTTTTGAATTATTTCGAATGAAGCCTAGCGAAACCATTGGAAACATGTACACTTATTTTACGGATGTCATTAATGGTTTGAAAGCTCTTGAAAAATATTTTTCTAATCTTGAACTTGTAAACAAAATTTTAAGATCCCTTCCAAAAAGTTGGGATCTAAAAGTAATGACAATACAAGAAGTAAAGAACTTGAATAATTTTTCACTCGAAGAACTTATTGGGTCATTAATGACCTATGAAATGACATGTATTTGTTGAATCTCGGATTTTGATGATGAAACTAATTGATTGTGTTTAAATGTTTGACTACGTTTTGAGTGATACAGGTCTACTCAATCAGGATTAGACAATTAACGCAGGAGGAATTGACGTTGCGTCGGAGGAGATCACGTCAGGATATTGGATGGCAGAAGGCTTCGGGCGTCAGGCATCGGGCTAAGGAGAGCGAAATTGCGCCAAGGATATCGGGGTTGTGGAGGTCAACCGCCGATTGGGCAACAAGCCGCAAGAGAGGACGATGCACTGAAGAATCGGACGAAGCGCCAACCAATGACGTGCCGGGCAATAGAATGTCAATTTGCGTTATAATAATTGTCTAGATCGGAGTAGAGTGTTTGCTTGTGTGTGCAGGATTAACTACGATAACGACAAAGACATAAAGCAAAACAAAGTGCCGGAGTCAAGCGCGAAGGATTCGTTGGGAGTTCGAGAGTTCGACGGAAGTCCGAAGGTTCGTCGGGAATGCTGCCGGAACTAACCGAGAATGAGTAGGGAGCTTGCCGAAGGGTTTTTCGGAAGCTCGCCGGAAGGTTCGTTGGAAGTTCGCGAAGCTCGCCGAGAAAGATCGGAGCTTGCCGAAGAAGCTCATCGGAACTCGCCAAGATCAAATCGTGAAGTCTAGGAGCTTGCCGGGAGTCCGTAGAATGGTTTCCGAGAGTTTATCGGAAGACCACCGGAAGTTCGCCAGAAGCTCGCCAGAAGAAGTCTTGACTTACGGACTTTGTAATAGCTTAGAAAATGTCTTTAAATTCGTAGTTAGCATGTTAATTAGGGTTGGGATTAGGTGTTAATCCTATAACCCAAGTAGGGGCCAATTGGACCCGAGTTCGGATTGGTTTGGGCCAAGTTTGGAGCCCAACCAGTGAGCTGATTTAGCCTAGGCGGTGGCACCGCCTGGGCTAGGCGGTGGCACCGCCCAGCACCCAAGAGCTGGGCGGTGACACTTCCTGGCTGGGCGGTGGCACCGCCCAGCACCCGAGCGCTGGGCGGTGGCACCGCTTGGCTGGGCGGTGGCACCTCCAACAGCGGGAACCCAAAGAGAATTCAAATTTTGAAGCCCAAATTTGAATCCTCTTGAGGCCTATAAATACCCCTCAAATCTCAGCTGAGAGAACAACTTTTTGAGCAGCAAGTGTTTGAGAGAAAAGCCTTAGAAAAGTGTTAGCTTGTCTTATTTTTAATTTGCTAGTGTTCACCTCCTTCTTTCTTGTTGAAAATTTGTAAGAGAGTGAACCGCTTGTAAAAGTTGTAAGAGGGGTATTCACCCTTCACTTTCAAGAGATTTGCTAGTGGAAGGTGGAAGCCTCATCGAAGAGGGGCCTCGCAAGTGGATGTAGGTCACTTAACCGAACCACTTTAAAAACGGCGTAATCTCTGGTTTGCATTTCTTATTGTCATTTACATTACTGCAAATCTTCTTACTTGCTTTGTTTCATCATTACCTTTGCTGCGCAACTTTAAGAATACTCTTTCAAGTTAAGCTTTTCAAGTTCCGTTCTTATCGTACGAAAGATTTTACTAAAACCGAAGTTTTAATCTGCTGCACTAATTCACCCCCCCTCTTAGTGCCACTCCGATCCTAACAATTGGTATCAGAGCCACGTTTTTCTACCTTGGTTTAACACCCAAATAGAAATGGCTCTTTACGGCTTTCAAGAGGGTCACTCTCTCATTTGTCCTCCCTTTTTCACTGGGACGGACTACACTTATTGGAAAACTCGAATGAGAGTTTTCTTACTTTCTTTGGATTTGAATTTATGACACATAGTCGAAAATGGATTTGAAATGTCTTCTCTCCCAATGAATCATTGGAATGATTTGGAGAAGAAGATGTTTTCTCTAAATGCAAAGGCTATGAATGCCTTATATTGTGCACTTGACAAAAATGAATTTAATCATGTTTCGATGTGTGACTCGGCTTTTGATATTTGGAGAACTCTAGAGGTCACTCATGAAGGCACTAGCCGAGTGAAAGAGTCCAAAATCAATATTCTTGTGCATTCTTACGAACTTTTTCGGATGAAACCAAGTGAGTCCATCGGAGACATGTACACCCGGTTCACGGATGTCATCAATGGACTCAAAGCTCTTGGTAAAAGTTTTTCTAATTTTGAACTAGTCACTAAAATCTTAAGATCCCTTCCAAAAAGTTGGGATCCAAAAGTTATGGCCATTCAAGAGGCCAAGGACCTTAAAACATTCCCTCTCGAAGAACTTATTGGGTCTCTAATGACCTACGAAATGAACAATGTGACAAAAAAAAAACTCAAGAACAACCTTCCAAATGATAGGAAGGATTTGGGACATAGAACACATGAATACCACTCGAGCATAAGCTCAAGTGATGGTGAACTTAAACTACAAATGAAACAAAAATTAAAAAGCAAAAAGAATGGAACTACTTGCTTTGAACGCAAGAAGAACAAAAGTTGGGATGAATTGAGCTCTTTCGAAGACGAGGAGAAAATCAAGAAAGGCGAGGTGGCAAACTATGCCTCACCCTCTTTCAACAATGAGGTAATCAAAATCCCACTAATTTATTTCGATATTACATAATACTTTCTTGAGTTATTTTTTTTTAGTTTAGGATTAATTTTCTTGAAAATTGCATGTGTTATGTTAATGCAGTAAAATGTTAGATATAAATCTAATGCTTATACACCTAGTAAGATTAATCTTATATATGTGATTGAGAAGCAAGACTTTGTATTTTGACGATTTCCATATTGATTTTCAATGACGATGCATGACTTTTGAATGGAAGGCTTGATGATTTTTTTTTTAAACCTTGTCTTTGGTTTTCAAACATGATGTATGGTTTTGACATATGAACAAAATTTGAGCATGCTAAGATAAAGTTAATCATATAAATTAAAACTAAAGAAGTTTTAGTTATCTATAAGAATCATTCAAAATTATGTTCAATAAAAATGCAAAATGATGGAATGAAAATATTAAATGTTTTAATACCATTTTATGCATGAGATTTTAAAAGTTATACATAATGATCTTGATGGTTGTTATGAAGAAATTTGTTTTTCGATCCTAAATGATTGATGATATATATATATTTTTTGGCACAAAAAGGACAAAGGCATACTTATATGAAACAACTAAATAGATAAAAGTATTTTTCTTAAAAATTCTTGGTTTGATGAATCTATTTTATCATCTTTTTATGAATATCTTGAAAATGATTTTGATTTGATGATTTGAATTTGAATGAGCTTTATCTTGATTTTTTGAGATTTATAACTTGATATTTACTCTATAAAAATCAAGATCTTGTATCCTCAATGTTCCTTTTTAGCATCTATTATCCAAATGAATTATGATTGGTATCTTTGCCATATTTCTTCTTATCGTGCACTAAAGAGAAAATTTTTCTAAATGAATCGTGATATTTCAGAACCACAATTCTTTTTATGATTCATAATGAATTGAGAAATTTTATATGCTTGAATTAATATCTTATTCTAAGATTGAATGAATTTTATCTATATCATGATCTCCTAAGATTTTTTCTTGATTATTTAAGAGGAGATTTTTCAAAACAAAACGTGTCTTCTATTATTATCTTTTCATGATATGATTTTCATGCAATTCCTTGTACTCATGAAATATTTATCTCATCACCCAATAACTCTTCTTGATATTCCTTATGTGATGAAACAAAATAATGCATGAAATTCAAATAAGAAGTTAATGATCATGCATGATAGGATGTAATGAATTTTGACATTTAGATACTATCATTTGAATAGTATGATCATGTTGCCAAAATGATTTATCATGAATGCTTGAATATCATGTATGATATGCTGATATTGATGATTGATTTATTTGTATCATGCATGAAAAATAAAAGATATAGTTTTGAAATTGTGCATGTTCGAATTTGAAAATATGATGATGCATAATGATTAAATTGTGCAATGAAAATATTAAACATTTTGAAACCATGTTTTAGTGTCATGCATAATGATCATGCTTAATAAATTTCGAAATTATGGATGATGAATCTTTTACGATTTATGGATCATTGATTTTTACCATAATGAAAGTACCTTATTGATTTTTGTTGTAATAAATCTTACTCTTTCGGTTTTAAACATGATAAATGTTTTTATTTGGTATAAATGAAACAAAATCATATGTTTTGAAATAATCGAAAAGAGGATAACATTCTTGAAAATTATTTTGCTCAATCTTATTGATTTTGATGAATCCATTTGTATCATCTTTGTGAATCTCTTAGATTTTGATAATGATTTTGATGATTTAAATTTGAATAATTTTTTATTGAAATCATGATCTTGATCTCTTGAAATTCATAACATGAAATCCTTTATGAATCAACATTTTCTTTTCTATTTAAAAGGAGATTTGTCGAAATGTTTCATAGTCTTTTAGTATTCATAATCTTGACAATTATGTTTTGAAACTTTATGTAAACCAAGAATGTTCATCATGATTCTCTCTTTGAATATTTAAAGAGGAGAATTTTCTAGATGGTTCATGATTTTGATGATTGAATATTTGATATGCATGAATTGAGATCTTGCTCTCCTACCACTCTTTTTGCTATTCACCAAAAGAAAGACTAATTCTAATAAACCATGATATGCTATATGAATTTTATTGTATTCATGAAGTAAGATCTCATCACTAATTTTTGTTTATATTCCTTCATGTGATGATATGAATGTATGAAACACTTATGATATGATTTTTTATACAATTCCATGTATTCGTGAAATATTAATCTCATCACCCAATTAATTCCTCTTGATACTCCAAATGTGATGAAGTGAAATTATGCATGAAATACAAATGGGGATAAGTTTTTGGTAGGATATAATTTGACAAATTGATACCATCATGATATAAAACATTTATGATTTGCAATGATATATGCAATACTTGTGCTTTCTAATTATGATGTGATGTATTACATATGATGTAAATCATGATTTAAAATACTGAGTTGTCGCTAAAATGATGTATTATAAATATTGATTTAATGTTTTGTATCATGAATACTCTAAATGATGAATATTTGGTATCATGATCAAAATGTTGACAAATAGTTAAAAATTTTAGTATCATGTATGATATCCTTATAATGTTGATCGATTTATTCAATATCATGCATGAATGAATATAAGGTTTTTGAAAATGTGCATATTCTAATTTGAAAATATGATGATGTACAATTAAGATTGATACTTACCTTTGTCATAATTGATGTAATGGGTCTTCCCTTCTTTTTGACAATGACAAAGGGGGAGATAGCTTGCTTGCACAAGTCAAGAAGATGCAAAAAACTTGATTGCTTGCTTGCCTATCTTAAGTAGCAAAGATTGCTAACTTGCTTATTTCAAGAAGCAAAAGTTGTCTTCTTGAACATCATTATCTTGCCCATCTCAAGAAGCAAGACTTGCAACCTGCACATTGCAATAGGAAGTAAGAATCGATAGCTTACACACTTCAACAAGAAAGCTATCTTGTATTTGCTTTTGAAATTTTTACTAGCTTGTATGTTACAAAACTTGCTCACTTTTTCAAATACTTTGCTAGCTTGCACTTTGTAAAGGAAGCAAAAATAATACTTCTCAAAAGAGAAGAAAAACTTACTGTCTTGAACATCTTTAATATGCTAGCTAGCATGATGTACAATTTGCTATTTTGAATATTACAAAGAAATACTATCATGCACATTGCAAAGAAAAGCAAAGTGCAATCGTGCACAAGAAGTAAGTGTTGAATTGCCATGATTGAACTTAAGAATCTTGCTATACTTTTGTGCTTATATGTTGTGATGAAAATCTAGCTTTATGTTGCAAAAACTTGCATATCTTTTAAAATAGCTAGAGCTACTTCTCCTTTTTGTTGATGACATAGGGGGAGAAGTATATTGATGACTTCATGCATTGAATTAAATATTTTATATATTTGCATGATAGTTTAAATGTTTTTCATAACATGTGATGAATGTTACTTGGATTTGGGATAATCCAAGTGTTCTATCAATGGCATATTGATAGGGGGAGTTTAGTTAAACTCCGGGGAGTTAAGGTTAACTCCGTTAGTCATCAATTAGTTGTCATCATCAAAAAGGGGGAGATTGTTGAATCTCGGATTTTGATGATGAAACTAATTGATTGTGTTTAAATGTTTGACTGCATTTTGAGTGATACAGGTCTACTCGATCAGGATTAGACAATTAACGCAGGAGGAATTGACGTTGCGTCGGAGGAGATCGCGTCAGGATATTGGATGGCAGAAGGCTTCGGGCGTCGGGCATCGGGCCAAGGAGAGCGAAATTGCGCCAAGGATATCGGGGTTGCGGAGGTCAACCGCCAATTGGGCAACAAGCCGCAAGAGAGGACGATGCACTGAAGAATCGGACGAAGCGCCAACCAATGACGTGCCGGGCAACAGAATGTCAATTTGCGTTATAATAATTGTCTAGATCGGAGTAGAGTGTTTGCTTGTGTGTGCAGGATTAACTACGATAACGACAAAGACATAAAGCAAAACAAAGTGCCGGAGTCAAGCGCGAAGGATTCGTTGGGAGTTCGAGAGTTCGACGGAAGTCCGAAGGTTCATCGTGAATGCTGCCGGAACTAACCGAGAATGAGTAGGGAGCTTGCCGAAGGGTTTTTCGGAAGCTCGCCGGAAGGTTCGTTGGAAGTTCGCGAAGCTCGCCGAGAAAGATCGGAGCTTGCCGAAGAAGCTCATCGGAACTCGCCAAGATCAAATCGTGAAGTCTAGGAGCTTGCTGGGAGTCCGTAGAATGGTTTCCGAGAGTTTATCGGAAGACCGCCGGAAGTTCGCCAGAAGCTCGCCAGAGGAAGTCTTGACTTACGGACTTTGTAATAGCTTAGAAAATGTCTTTAAATTCATAGTTAGCATGTTAATTAGGGTTAGGATTAGGTGTTAATCCTATAACCCAAGTAGGGGCCAATTGGACCCGAGTTCGGACTGGTTTGGGTCAAGTTTGGAGCCCAACCAGTGAGCTGATTTAGCCTAGGCGGTGGCACCACCTGGGCTAGGCGGTGGCATCGCCCAGCACCCAAGAGCTGGGCGGTGACACCTCCTGGCTGGGCGGTGGCACCTCCAGCAGCGGGAACCCAAAGAGAATTCAAATTTTGAAGCCCAAATTTGAATCCTCTTGAGGCCTATAAATACCCCTCAAATCTCAACTGAGAGAACAACTTTTTGAGCAGCAAGTGTTTGAGAGAAAAGCCTTAGAAAAGTGTTAGCTTGTCTTGTTTTTAATTTGCTAGTGTTCACCTCCTTCTTTCTTGTTGAAAATCTGTAAGAGAGTGAACCGCTTGTAAAAGTTGTAAGAGGGGTATTCACCCTTCACTTTCAAGAGATTTGCTAGTGGAAGGTGGAAGCCTCATCGAAGAGGGGCCTCGCAAGTGGATGTAGGTCACTTGACCGAACCACTTTAAAAACGGCGTAATCTCTGGTTTGCATTTCTTATTGTCATTTACATTACTGCAAATCTTCTTACTTGCTTTGTTTCATCATTACCTTTGCTGCGCAACTTTAAGAATACTCTTTCAAGTTAAGCTTTTCAAGTTCCGTTCTTATCGTACGAAAGATTTTACTAAAATCGAAGTTTTAATCCGCTGCACTAATTCACCCCCCCCTCTTAGTGCCACTCCGATCCTAACAGTATTATACATGACAAACATGAAAATAACCTTCCAAATAATATGAAGGATTTGACATTTAGAACAAAAGAAGACTACTAAAGCGAAAGCTCGATGACATAAAAATTTTGATAAGAAAATTTAAAAATTCATAAAACAAGAAACTAAAAATGAATTTAAAAAAGGAGACAACCACTTAATATAAATGCAAGAGCCTAGGGCACTCCAAAGATGAGTGTATAAAATTGAAGAAGAAAAAAACATTCAAGGTGATATGGGATAAATCGAGTACATCTAAAGATGAGGAGCAAACCAACAAAGGCGAAGTGGTAAACTACACTTGAATGGCTCTTAACGACAAGATAAATGACTCAAATGAATCTTATTTACCTTATGATGAATTACTTAATATCTTTCATGATTTTTTTGATGAATGTAAATTAGTTGGTAAAAAATATAAATTATTAAAAAGGGATCATACTTCTCTTTCTAATGAATTTAAAATTTTAAAAAATGAGTATGCTAAATGCTTGTTAACCCCTTGCATTAAGTGTGAAGAGTTAGACTTAGTTATGAATAAAAATGTATTACTAAAATAAACATTAGAAAAATTTAAAATTGGTAGCAAATTATTAAATACGACTCTTGCCAATAAGGGTCATATTTATAGAAAGGAAGGAATCGGCTTTATGAGTAACTACACTAAACAAAAGCCAACTATTTAAAGGACCCAAATTGTATGTTACCCCTAAAATTAAGTGTAATTTTTGTAGTAGATATGGTCATTTTGTATATAAATGTTCATTTAAAAGTATGACTCACATAAATTAGTTTGGATTTCTAAAGGAACCATAAATGACCTTATACCAAAAGACAAGATAAGTAGATCTAACCATGAGGGACCTAAAGTTAAATGGGTACCTAGAACAATCTCACCTTTCTTGTAGACATCTCTACAATCGAAAGCTAGAAGCAAAAATTAAAATTAAAATTATGATCGGAGATCTAATACACTTCACGAAGGTCACTAGTTGAAACAAAACGATTTTGATTGAAGATACTTTATGTTTAATGTGTTATACTATTGATCTTGATGATGAAACTTATTTTTCAGTTTTAATCGATGATGCATGGATTTGTCATTAAAGATAAAGGCATACTTTTATGAAATCAATCAAATTGAAACAAAAAACAAGAATATATTTTTTGAAAATGTCTCTATCGAGTTTTCAATAAGAGATTAATGAATCTATTTATGTTATTTTATGAATCTTATGAACTATAAAAGTGATTTTGATTATTTGAATTTGAATGAGTTTTATCAAAATCATGATCTTGATTTCTCAGGAATTATAACTTGAAATCTTTTATGAATTAAGATATCTTATTATGTATTCTCGTATCATTCCTTCTTATTAATTAAAAGGAGATTTATTTAACTAAATCATGGTTTTTATTTTGATTTCTTGATATTTTTAACTTGAGATTTTTTCTATGAATCATGATCTTGATGACTTGAGATTTCTTATGTATGAATCGAGATCTTTTATTTGTTATTCTATGTCTCTTTTTGCTATTTACTATAGAGAATTTTTTATCCTAATCATGATCTTGATTTCTCGATATTTATAACTTAAGAAATTTTTTTATATGAATCAAGATCTTTCATTATTTGTTCTCCTACGATTCTTTTATTATTTACTAAAGAGGATGTTTATCCAAATTAACCATGATATGTCACTTGACTTATTAAGGTTTATGACTTTAGTTTTATTATGTATAATTCTTTTGTATTCATGAATTGTATATCTCATCACAAAATTGATTTTTCTTGATATCTTTCATGTGATGAGTTAAACATTTATACCATTGTATTATTCTCTTCCTTTTGATAATAACATAGGAGGAGAAAGTATTGCTAGCTTGCACCTTTCAAGAAGAAAAACTTACTAGCTTGCACATCGCAATGAAAAGCAAAATTGCTAAACTTACACATCTCAAGAGAAGCAAAGAATGTTAAATCTTGGATTTTGATGATGAAGTCAATTATCATTTATTTATCTAATCTATATGTTGAGATAAGTGTACAGGATTAACTACGATGGAAGTAAGACATGCAGCAGATGTTGAGCCGGATTCAAGACCAAGATCACATTGGGAGTTCGAGAGTTCGTCAGAAGTTCTGCAGGAACAATCCGAGAAGTCCAGGAGCTTGTCAAAGAAGCTCATCGGAACTCGCCAAGAAGATCATCACGAAGTCCAGGAGCTTGCCGGGAGTCTGCCGGAGCATCACCGAGGGTTCGTTGGATGTTCGCCGGAAGTTCGTCGGAAGCTCACCGGAAGAAGTGATTGACGCACCAGAACACGAATTACAGTAATGATGTCTTAATTGTCGTAGTTAATAGGTAGATTAAGTTAGGATTGGGAGGTGATCCCACTAACTTAATTAAGAGCCAATTGGGCCCTTAATAGACCCAAATTGGGCCGAATGGAACAGCCCATTCGGACCTATAATTCCTGACCGGCGGTGGCACCGCCTAGGAGACTCGGTCTCCCAGGAGTTCTGGGTGGTAGGACCACCCAGACTGAGTAGTAGTACTACTCAGTGATAGATGACAGTCGATAGTACCGCCCAGTTATGGCGGTGGTACCGCCAGGACCCTGGAAATCCGGGAATGGGTAATTTTGAGCTCCGATTTCAAACTGATTGGGGCCTATATAAATCTTACCTTTCCTGCATGAAAGGGCATCGAAAGTTTGCTTTAATTCTGAGTATTTGATTGGCCACCCCCACCTTAAAGAAATTAAAAAAAAATATCTGCTTTGCCAACCTTTGTTAGAGGTCAAAGCCTCCTTAAATTTGTAGCTATAGTGGACATAAAGGAAGTATGCCAAACCGCTAAAGAGTATATTATAATAAGCAAGCAATAGGGTCTGAGACAATGCAGAGCCTTTGACATTTCCCGACAAAAGTCGCAAGATAGCTCCAAGAATTTGATTTCATCTGGGTAGACAAGAACTTCCAATATTAGAAAGACTTGATAAAAAAAAGAGTAGAGGGAGAATCGATGATTTACCTCTAGTGCTTTAGTGCATGTGCAAAAATAATAACATGACTCATAGGGTCGATTATCAAGCTAAGTAACAATAAGCTTGAACTTGGTTGGAATGTGAAAAGTCTCTTGGATATGTTTCAAGTTGGAGGCAAAAACTATCGAGTCAAAGTCGAACGAACCCATCAAGGATAGTGGGGTTCTATTGCTTGAGCGATTCACCTGTGAGAGAGTAGCCTCCTCAAAATAGCCACTTTGGGCCCTTTAAAGGAGAAGTTTTTCTCATCAACACTGAGGGTGGTGATAGAATCGGCAACCCATATGAGTCCCAACCACAAGAAGAGGAAGAAGAGTTTGAAGGCATTCAAACCTTAGTTTGAAAGTTAAAGTATGGGAAAAGCCTAAGTGTAATTTGAATCAATTAAAGGTGTTGGGTAGCAAATGAGATCAACCCACTATTTATAGTGGTTAAAGGCGATCATTGGGCTATCCCAAGCAATCGTTCGGCTATGATACCCGACACATGGAAGCCCATGGAGAGGCTATGTAAGAAAGTTATCGTACCATCATTGTGGGATGTCAAGAATCAAATCTAGGCAAATATAACACAACTGTCAAAACGACATGTCTACAAGCGAATCAAGCAACAATGACATCTCACATGAGTGGATAAGATGCACAAAGAGAACTACATTTTCTAGTTGGATGCCACCTCAAACCCTAAGTCCAACGTCAAGTCTAACAATGCGGCCAACATGACCCAAAATGTAACATTCAATGTAGTATGATCGATATGGTACAAAAGCACTATTTTTGACAACAAAACGATCGACACAATCCAAAGTACTTCCTTTGATGACACGGCTTGAAGCACTCCCTTTGATGATAACACGATCAACACTACCTGAAGTACTCTTTCTAATGACAACACAACTGACATAGTCCAAAGCATTCCCATCAGTGATAATGTAACCAAAACTACCCAAAACCCTAACTTCAATAATTAGGTAGCTACTCCTTGTGCATGGGAGTCAGCATATTCTTCTTCACATTATGGTTGATTGTTCTTGTTTATTGTTCATTGTTCCTGCTCTTGTCCTATTTATCTGCAAGATAAAAGTAACTTAAGATATTTAAAATATATTTTTATCTTTAGAATACATTACTTTATATTTAAAATTTGATTTAAATTGGATATCAGTAATGCCCAGACCAAAGTAACACCAATGTGTCGATGGTCAGTATAGTTCAGTACTGCACAGAACATATAAAAAGAGGAAGAATACAGGGGAGAATGAGGAGACAAGAAAGAAGATAAAGAGGTAGAATAGAAGAGGAAGATGAGGAGAAGAAGTGATGTAATTTTTTTTAAAAAAAAAGATACATGTAAATGTATCATTTATTGATTGATACAAACCAGGCTGGGATTCTTAAGTAATTTGCCCATTATTATTTTATTGTCAAAATGCTGACTGATTTGCACCCCTAACAACATTAACAAACCAAGAAGGATTAGGTGGGAGAGATTATAAGTGTTAGGTAGGCACAAACAAAGTTACAAAACATATCATCATGGAAATAAACACGATCATCAAATTACAAATTGCTTCCAGGTTTCATGAAGAAGATCCAAGTATAAACCTCAATTTATATTGTCAAGCATGCCAACTACATGACTTTCAAATGAAGGTGAACTTGTCATCATATGCTCAGTAGTGACAACATATATTTACATGTATCTCTTTTGCAAAAACATTAGACAACAACGATACTACTTCACAAGATTTACAGGACAGCTTTTGCTTCTACTTACTCCTCTCTGGGAATCCAGCGGCTCCACCACAGACTTTTCCTTCGTCTGTTCAGCTCATCCATGCTCTCATTGAGAGTTTTTATGATCTTCCTTTGCACACGAAGAATGGATGCAAGTACATTGCGCTGAGGACTACCCTTCTTTGGCTCCCTTTCCTGTAAATTAAATTGTAGTTCACTCTAAATAAATACTATGTCAATTTGAGTTGAAAAAGTATTAGTTACACACCATTCATATAGTACCAGTTTATTAAGCCATTTGTGTCCTGTGATTTAGTTGAAAAGTATTGATTAATTAGTATGCATTGAGATAGACAAGTTGAACTTAGTGCTAGCTTTTCCCTCATAATTATGATAACTCAATTAACCTCCAAAAGTTATATATTGCAAACATGGAATGCCATTATTAGCTTATGTTGTATAGTGTTCAATTAAATATTATAATTACTGTACTTACTCTCAGTTCCTGAAGTTGTGCTTCAGTGAAGCCTCCTTCTGATGCTGTCCCCGACTTGGCCATAAGCTTAATGACCCAATTGGCAGCTTCACTGTAATCCTTTTGTGTTGCACGGTACTGTTGAAGCCTCAAGTTTTGCATTAGGGACAGCCCAAGAAGACCTTCACGGTTGAAGTATGGATGAGCTAAGGCAGCCTTTGCACTTGTTCTTTGTCGTGCTTTGTAACGGACCATGGATGTGAGGAGCTCCCAGCCGATACCCCCATCTAAATCTAACAGTTCAAAGCCTTTACGGAGATCTAGGCCGGCACGAGGTTCCACTAGATTTCTCCAAGCATTCAAGTCATAGCCACACCTCTTCAGCTGACGGTTGAATTGTATAAGACTGCTGTCAGTTCGTAGGGATGGAAATACCTGGAAAAGAAAAAACGTGAGAGCAAGTTAGTCACAATATTTTAATTTGATTTAGAAAATGCTTTTTAACAAAAAACAACAAAGATAATATTCTGTCTTCTAGTTAGATCTACAATGATGATCAAAGAGGACCAAAGAATGGGATTCTGAGATGAAAAAAGAATCTGAACCAAACAATAGAACATGGCAGCAACCATTATTTTGTCTGACTAGAGTACTTACCATTTGCAGGAATATAAGGCCCACACTGTAAATGTCAAATCTGTCAGGCAAATTCAACTGTAAAAAAGAAAAACACCATAACAGATAAACTTTAACCTTCTAGTAAAATAATTTTATAACAGAATAAAGAATAAATTTTTGCAGCTTGATGAACCAAAAACACCTGCCACAAGACTGGAGATAATGCTGTAGCTACTGGTGCTGAGGGTGCAGATGGTGTTTGTGTACTCATAATATACTGCTCAGGAGCAGCATACCTGCAAGATGTAGGCAGGTAAGCATTAGAGCTTGAGAAGAAGTACACGTCATAAGTAACGAGTTGAAATTATAGCAAGAAAAAGAAATGGAAGATTTAGTGACCAGATAAGCTTTATAAGTATAAACTCAAGATTTCATCTCAAATACACAGCCTCTCTTCTGTTCAATCTTCAAATTAGAGACCATACCTAGGTTCAAGAAGATGAAATGCTGAGTTGGAAAACTTTCAAAAACAATGTGATCATGATCAATTGGTAAAAGAAAAAATGGTCGGAAGGTAAACTGGCGACCTTGTAATTAGTGAAAATCAGTGCTGTCAAGATGAGTTTGGGCGCTCAGGTGAGGAAGTGCCTTGAGAGGTGCTAGGTGAGGCACCTTCAATTAAGCACCACCAAAGTGTGCACCTCAGCTGAGGCATGGATGGCCAAGCACTTGCCAGGAATCTCGCCCGATCTTCTAGACCCTAGCCACTTGCACATGACCTTCTCCTTGTCCTTTTGTTCCATATATATTTATTATAACTTAAATTCGTTTTTAAAAAATTAATAAAAAGAAAAAACCGACTGGAATTTCAAAGATTACATAATCAATGGTATAAAGTATAATAACATCATTAGTTGTGGAACAATATTGGTCTTATATCTCCAAATCATATTGATGATACAAATAAACGGTTGGTTGGAAAATAATGCCCGTATTAGGTCTCTGGTGATCACAATTTTAAATAGGGTGATGGAACAAGGACACTTGTTAATTAAAGAAACAATGAAATCAACTGAACAACAAGTAAGACGAGTAATAAGTGCTAAAACATCAAGTTTAAGGATAGTAAATGCAGAAGAAGAGGAAATTAATTATATGAAACAGAATGGATTGAGGGATATAAATAAGTGGTGGAGAAGATAAGAACATAGATGAACCTTGATCATGAATTAGTTTGATACTTTAATAATTATTTTTTGATTGAGTGCCCTACAGATATCTGGTTAGGCTTCTGTAATTTGGTGTTTCGTAATATTTATGTTACACTTGTAGTGATATAAAACCAATATTTTGATTGACGTTCTTGCTTTAATGATTATTTTTGTCCTTATAATTTTTTATTGATGTTCTTGCTATACTCAGGCAAGATGCCTAGCGCCTCGAGCGATAAAGGACCTTGGTGCCTTATAGTGCCTATATTATATGAGCGGTTGGCATCTATAAAGGTATAATGTTAAAAGTATGATCTCTAATGCATGCTTCTCAAATTGAGTACGCGATTAAGCATCCAAATAATATAAATTGAAATTACTCCTAATCTACTTTATGTAGCATAAGAGAGGAGAGAAAACGAGAGTCCAAACATAATCTTTAGGACTTACAAGAATGTCTACGTAAAGAGATATTAGTGCTCTAATCTAACTACGAATCCAAGCTAGTTTATAAAACTCCATAAGACTACACAAAATTAGCTGAAACTACTCTTTAAAAAAGGACTCATACAGATGCATTAAAGTTCATGGGAAACTAGTATGATGGATGACCTCTTTCTTAGAAAGTTCAGGAGCCACTCTTCGGTCTTAACCATTTGCAGTTTTTATGGATAAACTTACAGAATGTCAAGTCATATTCTAGGTGATATTTCATCGTTAAGTTACTAGCTAATTAATAAGAATTATATACTCATCAACTTTAATTTAGTACCAAGAGAAAGTTTTCAGAAGCCAAGAGTTTAACATTAAAAAATATAAGATAAAGCCATAATATACAAAAAAAAAAATTAACATTGATTCACATATTTGATATGCATGGTGGAAAGAACTGCAGGTACCGTGGGTCCAAAAGAAATTCCTTAGGGATGTAATTTATGCCTACTCGCAGATCTGCTGCAGCTCCTAGATCAATGATTTTGAAGGTACGAGCCCCTGCAAAAACACAATTGATCGGATACCATCATGTTGATATCAGACAACATAATTTCTCAAATTTACACATCTATATCATGAGTCGCGACAATTTCTACCTTCAGAGAAAATCACATTTTGAGGCTTAATATCTCTGTGGACAATCCCAGTTGAATGAAGTCCATCTAAAGCAAATAAAAGTTGCCTCATGATTGTTTGAATGATTTTGTTCTCTCTTTCTAACCCTTTGGGCAAATCTTGAACTTCTCCAAGAATCTTAGCCTCTACCTAAAGCCATTTACATTAAAAGAACAGCTGGTACATATCAAGGCACATGACAGAAGTTGTAAAGAAAAATCAAATACGAACAAACTATGCCAACTTCAGAAACCCTTCAAATAAAATAAGTTAACAATGACTAAGCAAACAACTTCAGAAACAGGTGCTAGGAGCAGTATAAGCCAAAACCAATCTAGTAGTCGCATTACTGTTTTATGATATTTAATAATAGTCTGTAGATGATTCAATCTTTTGTTTCTTAAGTTGACAATGCAAAGGAGCTCAAGCGATCCAGATCTTGAAATTCAAGAAAATTTCAGCTAGAGTACTTTGAACAGTCTAACAATTTTCAAGTCTCGACTGTGTTAGTTTGGTCACATTTATTAATTTATTATAGCATTGTTTCCTTGACATATACGAATCCTAAAGTTGTTGACCGAATGGTCATTACTAGTAGTAGGAGATGAAAGAAAGGGCAGATTGCTCTAAAGCTACTTGAAATTTTATTCCCAGAAATTAAGTTTCAATACTCATTGATCTAAGCAATATCCATCTACCTTCTGATAAGTTTACCAATTTTTATAAAAGCGTTGCTTTAACCACAGGCAATGCCTAAAGAACACACATCATAGCACAGTTGGCTCACTGATAATCTTCCTTCTATAATTTATGTAAAATTAATGATATAGAAACTTGGGAGTTTAATTCTTTAGTTGTAACAACAGTTAGGATCCCATGGAAACCTAAATTTCTCTTCTTTAATTGGCCAGGGTCACCAGAACATGTGTTTAAAACAAAGGAAAGGAAATAGAAAGCAATAGTTTTAAAGTGGGACTGACATTATAAGGAAACTCTTTGCTTTGAATGAGATCCGCAAGCGTATCTTCACCCTCAAAACGCCAAATCAGCCAGTATTCGCCTCCTCCTCTCCCTTTGGATTTGCTCTGAGAAGAAACATACAGCAATTGTCATAACAATCAATCTTTGACAACCTTATCTAAAGTAAAAAAACATGATCATCGACAGAGTCACAGCATAACACCTCAAGAAAGCCGTACAGGAAATCTGCACAACTACTCGTGCAGGCCCGCCGTGCGCGCTCATTCATCCATATCTCCACTGCTCCATACTCGGTGGCCTTTTTTAACACCAAATCACCTTCCTTTTTACAACCAAAAAAACAAGGATTAAGACAAATATCCCAACAACAAAAGTTAGGCCGACCACGACCATAACTCAATTGTGCGCACTTTATTTATTCTGATATCTTTATAGCCAGAGTAACAAATCGAGATTCCAATCAACACTGAATGCGTCGCGGATTCCAAAAAACATAATTTGATCAGAGGAAAAGAAGGGGAGCACACCTTGATCGAGGGCTTGGGCTTCGCCAAGGAGACCTTATAGACGACGCCAAAGGCGCCTTCGCCAAGCTTCTTTCCGAGAACGAAATCATCCTGCAGAACAGAACCAAGTGAAGTGACCCCTGGCATCAGAATTCGGAAGTGGAGGTCTTGCGGAAAGAAAAGGCGCGACCTTGCGGAAGGTGGGGCGAAAGATGCGCTCGACGAAGGCGAGGACGAACATGTCAAAGAAGCCGGGGGCGACGCCGGGGGTGGCCCAGAGGTAAGAGACGGCGGCGAGGGCGAGGGCGACGCCGGGGGCGGTGAGGGTGAGGCCGGTGGAGCGGGGAAGGGTACTGCGGTAGATGATGTCGCCGCACTCCATAACGGTGCAGGGGAGCCCCACCCCCACCCCGACGAAGAGGTCATGCAGATGCGCCACCGCCCTCGTCGGCGACGCCGCCCTCCGACCGGCCGGCAACGCAGGCGAAGGCTGCCTCGGCGGGCCGCTGTGGCCGAGGCGCCTATGGGCAGAGAGAAAGGAGGAGGAAAGGTCGAGGCCGAGGCGGAGTGGGCCGGCGGTGGCCATTCTTTCTTATGGTTCTGTGGGGGTCATGCGAACGTTAAGAAGGTAGCGAACCGAGGAAGGATTGATTTTTATTTTTATTTTGACAAAAAAAATAATTATTAATCATGTATATCATACATGTGTGATTATTTATTTATTTATTTATTTGTTTGTTTATTTATTTATTGACTTATAAATATGTGATTATCCATTGGCCACAAGTAGGCCAAAATTGGTGGGAAGGCAAGCAATGGAAGTAGTGAGAGGAGTATGGCATGTGGTTGAGAGGGACTGTAGGAGTTACAGGTCGAGAAGGGAGAGTTCCTTGTGAGAGAGGTTGTGGATGTCATTGCTTTGAGATTTATTCTAGCTTTTAATTTCTGAAAGGGATGTATCATAATATCTACAACACTTCTCGGATGAACCAAATCCAGCGTCACTGGCAGACTATATCTCAACACATGGCAAGTCAACTAGCAAACAATATTAGGGCAATTTTGGTACTTCAATAGCGATCGATATTCCTTAGGCATAGAGGAGCTAAATTTAGCAGTATAGAAGATTGATGACAACTTATTAGTAATAAATCTTGTTATCATTGCTTTGATTTAGGGAGATACATTAGCAACATTAAAATTACTCCTTTAGTCTTGATTAATTAAGGTTTGCGTTAGAAATAATATATTTCCTTATAGCGATAAGGCTATACATTATGTTTGTAATTGGCGTAGCAAGGAAACCACCATGTGGAACTTGACCTCGTCATACTATAAAATGGGAAGAACAGCCACAGAAAATGAGGCTTGTTTTTGTCCAACCATGTGAGTGCGAGCTGTTTTGTGATGCTCTAACTAAAAGTTTCACACCAACACAATGACAAAAAGAAGAGAAAACAAAAGGAAGATGGATGGTGTGATATGTATCTCACAAGCCATTATTTCCATTCCATCCAGATTCAATCACAGGAAGCCAAGTCAATGGATTGAGCTCACAAACATGTTTGAAAGAGCTCATTGTTTCAAACAATCCAAGAAGAAAAAGTGATCGAACATATGCGAATTGAACAACAGGTGCATTAATTCTTTCCCGAGATCCCTTGACGGAAGTTAGAGACAATTTGATTGCGCGCCCAGGGCAAGAAAAAAAAGGAGGACATCCCGGGAAGAAGAAACAAGACCAAGGTCATCATCCTACTCTACAGATTTGCCATCTCTATGCATATGTACAGTGAGGGATCAACCAAAACTCCACCACCAGTCAATGGCAGGGAAAAAGGAAGAGACGAGACAAAGAGGAGGAGATGGGTTGTTGGCTAGTCATGCCAGCAAAGGAGCATGACGATGCAGCGCCTTATGATGTAGAGTTTGGCCTTCTGCTCTCTCAGCATTCTGCTGAGTCCTCCCCTCTGGGACACTCTTCCATGGCTGCTCATCTTCATGCCGGCCATGGAAGCTAATGGGAGAGTTGCACCGTCTTGTGCTGCTCTTGGTGGGGGCGGCAGATGCTTGACGAAATGGCTTGCTGGCCAATGACGAAGGGTTGAGGCTTTTTTATAGAGGGTGGGGGGGAGTGCGCCGGTCCAACATCCGAAGCCGCTGTCGACTCGAGGAACAGCGAAGCAGGCATGCAGGAGGAGCGTGCATGAGCTGCCACCACTCGAGCATGTGTACTTCTTCCCCACTTCACGTTGCTTGATGAGTTTCCAGGGGACAAAGCTCTCAATTCTCGTGTAGTTTAATCCATGTCTTACATCTTTGACCATGAGAGTGTGCAAACAACCAACAAGCTGAATCATGAGGGAGGGAGAGATCTTTGTAAATCAGGTAGCAGAGGATGGCCGAAATGATTTTGTTGGAGAAGACTTTGGTTCCTATAATCTGATATTGTTAGGGTAGAACAAGACATGGAATCGATCTGGTGTGGATGAGCAGCGGAGGACCAATCGAACCAACATCAGCAATCATTCCACTTGCTTCTAACTGCAGATGAGCTATCAGCACTGGAAAGAAACAGTGCTCCTAACAACTCCAGAAATAGTAGATGATCTTTACCTTCTTCACCATTCACAGTGAAACTATTAGTTCATCGTTGAGATCCGACGAGTCATCAGCTGTTGTAATTGATAAAACTAAAGCAAGCAAGGCAAGCTCGTGACCACAAGTACAGCCATTGGGATTTCGTTTGGAAGGAAGTTTTTTGTTTACTGACTCCCAGAAAAGAGAGCTCACAACCCCCAGCAACAACAGCTGGAGAACACTTAGCACTTGCATCAATATCATTAATCTAACAACAATTTGACTGCCTTCCCCGACAGTGTGAGGACAGTGGTAATGGTTCTAAAGTTTTCTGGAGCTTGATTAAATCTACTAAGAACACTAGCTTGGTTTTGTTTCTGTTCATGGTTGCTGAAGTAGCATCGCCTCCTACTTGGATTAAAGAAGATGTGTTAGCCGATTTATCGGCGTATTGTCACGAAAAAGTTGACAGACTAGTTTAATGTTGTGACAAATATCTATTAGTATGACTCCTGACGTCAAAAGAGATTAGCTATCTTTTTCATATTGTAAGTCTACTGTTGTGATTATTTCGTGCTTAGACGATGAGGGACACTAAAATGTATTTGTCAAGGACTTTAATAGTCACACCCCATATTTCCTCTGACGTGCTTATTATTTGCTTTTTTTTTATAAGGGATGAAAACTCGAGGGCATCCCTCCCTTGTAAAACTCCCATGATTGATTTCTCTCCTCCAAGATGGAGTATCTTTTGACTTGAGTATCAAAGGGTTGCAAGGCAACACGACAACTTTTCGTAGTGACCATCGGACAAATATGCACAATATTTTACCTCGTAAGCCTAACTAGTTGTACAAAGGATACGACTGGTTTTATTTGACAGTGCGTGCTGTTCGTGGCTGTAGCAAGAATAAGCTTTTTTTATCAGCAATAACTTTTGTTCACCAATCTACCCAGACAAAATATCCTTTCACCATGCTAACGTGATACGCCTTATCATAGGGTTAATACCTGGGTATGGAGTGAACTAAATGAGGAACGCCAATGAATTTAGTTCCTCGACACTTCAACAATTTGAGAGTAAGTATTGTTTGACAAGAGACGAGTTTCCATAATTTATTTGCAATTATCGACTAATTGCACTGGAGAGGTCCACATCAAGCAAATGTTGCAGAACCATGGTGTCACGAATAAACTTCTAAATAGGATGTTTGATGTAATGCTTATGTATGTTCATATCTTTTGATATTTTCATACTTTGTACAGCATGTAGAGGGACGGTCGAAGACTTAATAGTCCCATTTTAGTTGGGTTGGTGGCCGCTTTAGGCTTGTAAATAAAGGTTATGTCATGTGAACACTTGTGAGAGATTTTCAATCTATAATAGACTATTTTGACCTATACAACTGTTCAGAGCTTGTAAAGTCTGTTTGTAATTTGTATTGTCTACGAAGTGTTTTTGAAAATGTTTGCCTATGGATCTTGAGTAAGGCGTTTTCTCTAACCTGTTTTCTCTCTTTTGTAGGTCCTAAGGGACTAAAGGAGGCTTCGAGAAGGCTGACCTTTGCGGACGGACATACAAGGGTGCCGCACGACTTAGGCAAAACTAGCTAAATCTATGATAGATGGTATCAGAGCGGGACAAGCACTCATAGAAACACTTAGCATGCAAATGTGGGGACCTAGCGGGGCTGCGTTGAGGGCAGTCAGCACACGCGCGACCGTTTAGGAGAAAACGTGCATGGAGATGTAGGGAAAAGGAGTCACTCGGAGGAGCAGACATCTGAGATTGACATTCAGAGGAATGACCAACCTTTCGCACAAGAGGCACCACTAGAACAGGCAAGCTTGGAAAAATGTGGAGCACACAAAAGTTCGGGTGGCTGAGTTTGAGCTACGGCTCAACGTTGACAACTATACTTGATGGTGCTCAAGGTAAGCGAGGCACTTGGTAAAGGATGAGACCATGCAAGTGTTGGACTGATAGCCCATATTCAGCCCATGTGGGCTAGGGCAGCCCACAGCCCACACCCCCTCTTAACCTAACTCTAATTAAGATTAGGGGGGTGTGGTGGCTGCGTTTTAGAAATAGAAAAAGGCTATAAAAAGGCAGCAACGAGGCAGATCTTGAGGGCCACGGGATTCCAAAGAGAAGAAGGAGAACAAGACAAAAAAGGAAGAGAAAGAAAGGGAAGAAGACAAGGACAACACAGAGAGACTGTTCTCAATCATCTAGCAGTGTTCTCATCTCAAGTTAGATCAAATCTACAGTAGACTCTTGCTGTGATTACTTGGGGAGGTTTTAGATATTGTGGGCAGTGACGTGATCCTTGTATCCCAGTTATTCTCTTGTGGTTGTTGCTAGGGTTTAAGGCAAGAGATTGAGATTTGTATATTCATTATTCTCATAGTGGATTATCTCTAGTTTGCCCCATGGTTTTTACCCTTTACATTGAAGGGGTTTTCCACGTATATCTTGGTGTTCTGTTTGATTGTCTTTCTATTTAATTATGCTGCGTATTATAGTCTTCTAGTATTTGTTCATATAAAAAGGTTATTCCTCTTTATATCCCCATCAACTGGTATCAGAGCGGGGTTTTGGTGATTTAATTTTTATATTTGAACATGGAGGCCAGTAATATTTCTCGCATGATTAGTTTGAATGGAAATAATTGGATGATATGGAAACCAAGAATGGAAGATCTCTTGCATTGCAAAGATTTGTATGGACCTTTGTAGGGGGATAGTGCAAAACCTACAACTATGATAGATGATGAGTGGAAGAGGTTAAATCGAAAAACAATTAGGTTTATTAGATAGTGGCTTGATAATAGTGTCTTTCACCATGTTTCTACTGAAATTTCTGCATATTCTCTTTGGAAAAAATTGGAAAGTCTCTATGAAAGAAAAACAGCTAGCAACAAAGCTTTTCTGATCAGAAAACTTGTGAACCTAAAATATAGAGAGGGTGCTTCTATTGCTAAGCATTTGAATAAAATGCAGAGTATTACTAATCAGTTATCCTCTATGAAAATGTCTCTTGATAATGAGTTGCAGGCATTGTTACTTCTCAGTTCATTACCAGAAAGTTGGGAGATATTGGTGGTTTCCCTTGGTAATTCTGCGCCAGATGGTATTGTCACTATGAGTCAAGTAACAAGCAGTTTGTTGAATGAGGAGTTGAGAAGAAAGAGTTCAACAACATCTCAGAATGATTCACAGGCACTTATCTCAGAGAACAGAGGAAGGTCAAAGTCTAGAAGCAGTTCAAGTATGGGTAGGAGCAAGTCAAGATCAAGAAAAGATATTGTTTGCTATAATTATGGTGAGAAAGGACATTACAAGAACCAATGTAAGCAACATAAGAAGAACAAGAAAAAGGGAAAAGAAGTGGAGTCTACAGAGTCAAAGGATAATACTACAGCTACAGTGCAGGGTGGTGATTATTTGATTTTGTCTCCTTCTGATGATATTTTTTCTTGTGTGTATCAGGATCTTTAGTGGGTGATTGACACAGGTGCTTCTTATCATGCTACACCACAGAGGGAGTTTTTTACTACATACAGGTCTGGAAACTTTGGTGTTGTCAAGATGGGCAACTATGGCACAGCAGACATCATTGGCATGTGTGATATCCATTTAAAGACCAACCTTGGCTGCAAGTTGGTGCTTAAGGATGTGAGGCATGTGATTGACTTGAGACTGAATTTAATTTCAGTTGGAAGACTAGATGATGAAGACTATGAAAGCAGATTTCACAGAGGGCAATGGAAGCTCAGTAAGGGTTCTCTTGTTATAGCTAGTGGAAAGAAATGTCATACTTTGTACAGGTTGCAGGCTAAAGCTTATGGTGAGCAGTTAAATGCTATAGAGAAAGACTTCAGTATGGAGTTGTGGCATAGGCGATTGGGACACATGAGCGAGAAGGGGCTGCAAGCTCTTTCCAAGAGAGAGGTATTGCCAGATCTCAGAGGTATACATCTGAACCCTTGTATTGATTGTTTGGCTGGTAAACAACATAGAGTTTCATTTGCTAGTGCTGCTTTGTCTAGAAAAATGCATGCCTTAGACCGTGTTTATACAGATGTATGTGATCCTTTGAGGACAAAAACTCTTGGTGGATCTGTTGATGTTGTTGGTATAAGTGGTGCACTTTATTTTGTCACTTTTATAGATGATTTTTCCAGGAAAGTTTGGGCCTATGCTTTGAAGACCAAAGATCAGGTTATTAATGTCTTCAAAGAGTTTCATGCCAAGGTTGAAAGGGAGACAGAAAGGAATTTGAAATGCATAAGATCAGATAATGGTGGTGAGTATACAGGATTGTTTAATGACTATTGCAGGTCACATGGGATCCAACATGAGATGACAGTTCCTGGTACACCTCAGCATAATACAATTGCAGAGAGGATGAACCGCACCATCATGGAAAAAATTAGATGTATGCTTTCATAGGCCAAGCTACCCAAAAGGTTTTGGGATGAGGCTTTGAGGACTGCAGTTGATGTGATCAACTTATCACCATGTACAGCCCTAGATGGTGATGTTGCAGAGCATGTATGGTCAGAGAAAGATGTTTCCTACAGGCATTTGAGAGTATTTGGCTGTCGCGCATTTGCACATATTCCAGACAATGAGAGGTCCAAGCTGGATGGTAAGTCTAAAGAATGTATTTTTCTTGGTTACTCACATGATCATTTTGGTTACAGGCTTTAGGATCCAGAAAAGCAGAAAGTATTCAGAAGCAGAGATGTAATCTTCTTTGAGGATCAAACCTTTGAAGATTTGAAGAAGAAGACACAGGCCAAGACTTCTGCAGAAGGATTAGCAGATTGTGACCCAGTTATTCCTCCAGTATACCATGGTGATCGGGGAGATGTGCAGGAAGATAGTGTAGAGCCTGATGTTGATCTACCTGCAGGACATGTTGAGCAAGAAGAAGTAGGAGAGCAAGTTCCAACAGAACCTCAGTTGAGAAGATCTTCTAGACAACGTCAACCTTCCAGAAGATACTCTATAGATGAGTATGTGATGCTTACTGATGCAGGTGAACCGGAGAGTTACCAGGAAGCAGTTGAAAGTGAGCAGAAAGAGAAGTGGTTAGTTGCTATGCAGGAAGAGATGGATGCTCTTCAGAAGAACCACACTTATAATTTGGTGCTACTACCAAATGGAATGAAGGCCTTGAAGAACAAGTGGGTTTTTAGGTTGAAGACTCAAGAATATTGTTCTCAACCAAAGTATAAAGCTAGATTGGTTGTGAAAGGCTTTGGTCAAAAGAAAGGTATCGACTTTGAAGAGATTTTCTCTCCTGTTGTTAAAATGTCTTCTATTCGTGTTGCTCTTGGTATTGCTGCTAGCTAGGACTTGGAGGTTGAGCAATTAGATGTGAAGACAGCTTTCCTTCATGGTGATTTGGAGGAGGAAATTTATATGAAGCAACCAGAAGGCTTCAAAGTCAAAGGTAAAGATAATTTTGTCTGCAAGTTGAAGAAGAGCTTGTATGGGCTAAAGCAAGCTCCAAGACAGTGATACAGAAAGTTTGATTCATTTATGATAGAAAATGGATACAAAAGAACGACTTCAGATCATTGTGTGTACATCAAATGGTATGGTGAGGATTTTATTATTCTTTTACTTTATGTTGATGACATGCTTATTCTTGGGAAATATATGTCTAAAATTGACAAGTTGAAGAAGGAACCGAGTGAGTCTTTTGCAATGAAGGACATGGAGCCAGCAAAGCAAATACTAGGCATGTAGATTTTCCGTGACAGGAAAAACAAGAAGATTTGGTTGTCACAGGAGAAATACATCGAGAAGGTATTTGAAAGATTCAGTATGAGCAATGCAAAACCAGTTGGTTCTCCTCTTGCAGGTCACTTCAAGTTATGCTCAGAACAGAGTCCGTCAAGTGATGAGGAGAAGGAGAAAATGCAAAAGGTTCCTTATGCTTCAGCAGTTGGAAGTTTAATGTATGCAATGGTATGTACGAGGCCGGACATCGCATATGCAGTGGGTGTTACTAGCAGATTTCTTATAAATCCAAGCAAAGAGCACTGGGCAGCAGTGAAGTGGATTTTTAGAAATCTCAGAGGGAGCTCTAAGGTTTGTTTAAGTTTTGGAGGTGGACCACATGTGTTGACAGGTTACACAGATGCAGATATGGCAAGAGATATAGATACGAGAAAGTCTGCTTCAGGTTATGTACTTACTTTTGTAGGGGGAGCTGTGTCATGGCAATCCAGGTTGCAAAGGTGTATTGCTCTCTCTACCACAGAAGTAGAATATATTGCTGCTACAGAGGTATACAAAGAAATGTTATGGATGAAAGAATTCTTACAAGAATTGGGGCTGAAACAGAAAAATTATGTGGTGCATTGTGACAGCCAGAGTGCCATCCATTTGTGTAAGAACCTAATGTTTCATTCCAAATCAAAGCATATAGATGTCAGATACCACTAGATTCGAAATGTATTTGAAGAGAAGCAGTTGCAGCTTCAGAAAATTCATACAGATGACAACGGAGCAGATATGTTGACGAAGACCTTACCAAAAGAAAGACAGGAGATATGCCGACAGCTAGTCGGTATGACTTCACATTGAGGAGTCATGGGACAGCCTCCCTTATGGGCTGAAGGGGGAGGTTGTTGGGCGGATAGCCCATATTCAGCCCATGTGGGCTAGGGCAGCCCACACCCCCTCTTAACCTAACCCTAATTAAGATTAGGGGGGTGTGGTGGCTGCATTTTAGAAACTGAAAAATGCTATAAAAAGGTAGCAATGAGGCAGATCTTGAGAGCCACGGGATTCCAAAGAGAAGAAGGAGAACAATGCAGAAAAGGAAGAGAAAGAAAGGGAAGAAGACAAGGACAACGCAAAGAGACTGTTCTCAATCATCTAGTTGTGTTCTCATCTCAGGTTAGATCAAATCTATAGTAGACTCTTGCTGTGATTACTTGGGGAGGTTTTACATATTGTGGGCAGTGACGTGATCCTTGTATCCCAGTTATTCTCTTGTGGTTGTTGCTAGGGTTTAGGGAAAGAGATTGAGATTTGTATATTCATTATTCTCATAGTGGATTATCTCTAGTTTGCCCCATGGTTTTTACCCTTCACATTGAAGGGGTTTTCCACGTATATCTTGGTGTTCTGTTTAATTGTGTTTCTATTTAATTCTGCTGCGTATTATGGTCTTCTAGTATTTGTTCATATAAAAAGGTTATTCCTCTTTATATCCCCATCAGCAAGGTGGAATGAGTTGCTCAGCGACCGAAAGAGTTATGTAAAGCTCATAGAGGTGAGGGGAATTGCTAACTCGAAGAATTTGGTACTCATGCATGGGCTTATATACGGACGATAGAATGTTCGCGGCCATCCTAAGGCGACCGAAACTCGGCACCATGGAGCATTGAAACTTTATCTTCAACATGTGAAAGATTCATTCATAGGAGGCTGAAGTATACAGTGAGTTCAGCATGTTGCTAGGCCTTGAGTTGTACAATAGGGGCTGTATTGACGTGGAGTCACAATCTAGCAACTGCGTTTGCAGGAGGTAGAACAATACGTAGTTTATTCAGCAAATCAGAGTAGTCCGAAGGGGATGGTGGTCTCCAAAACGAAGAGAGATAATGCTCCAACGGGATAGATATCTAGGAGGGATAAGTTCCGGCTCTCCAAAGGGAGAATCATGTGCAACAGACCGCACATGTTGAGGAGGGTATCTCAACAAACAACAATCCCATGAAGCTCAATGGACCGAGCAAGCAGCAAGGAGTCGTCGCATGATCTTGTTTGAGAGAATGCATTGGTGGATGCATTACGAGATCAAGTGGGGGAGCAACCCAAAGCAACACAAATGAAGGCACACTTGGAGTCAATATGGAGATCGGACTCAAGGGAGGGCTGACCCGTGAAATGGCGGGCGCGAGAGCCACCAACTCAATGCAAAAATGAGGAGCGGAGCAACTTGGGTGTAACTTGGCGAACTACCCAAGCCGCATAAAGGGAGCCAACATAGAAGATGGAACATGGAGCAGAGGCACAGTGCTTTCCTTGGACAGAGGTTAAGGATATGAACTCTTGCAGAGGCAAGAGCAAGATCATGTTATTCCATGGGTCCTTCATTCTGACGGAGCGGACTCATCTTGCATGATGCCAAAGACAAAGGGAGCTTCTGGGCACATGCACCTTATCTCAAAGAAGCATTTGATGGAGGAACTAAGGCGACTCAACTTGCGGAGGCAAAGTTGGGCCCAGAAGGCCTTGGCACGGGGCAAGAGAACGCAGAGGCGGGTACTCTTGAAGAATATGCCATAGTGTTGCCAATCAAGTTACTAGGTAGGAAGCGAAGATTGTGTTGGTAAGGGTAGAGGCCTAGGATCCAGATAATAGTGCACATTTTTAGCGAAGTCGGTGGACTTCGGGAGCTACTAGGCGACGGACTGTCCTAGAGCAGTGCTTCATCTAGGTGTGACCCAAGAGTCGGTGGATGAAGGTCGATTGCCAAAGGAGCGAATAAAGTCAAAGGTAGAAAAGACCCTGCGATATATTGGCAAAGGCCATACATGGAGGGATCACAATTCGAGTTCATCCCACAAGGATCAGAATGCAATAGAGATGTCACCAGGAGGTGATATGGTGTAGTGGATCGTGGTGGAACAGTTCGTGGCAATGCGATACACACGAAATATTCCCGTGAGGGACTAGATCATACGGAGGTATGATCGGGAGCTACTGGAAGCTCCACTTTGATGAACAACACGATGACAAGAAGGGCTATGGATTCAAGGAGTGAAGACCATGGTACCGTAGAGGTGGGTCTTCCGTGCGTGCATCAAATTTTGCATCGGATGAAAGCCTTGGTCATCAACATATGGGGGCTGTGTTCCATCAAGGGAAAAGTTCAAATGTAAGTACTAGTGAGTCCCATGGGAGGGACTTAATAATGCAGAGATATGATCGAAGTAGCTAGAGAGTTGAACTGCTCCAAAGCCCATATTCACTTAAGGGAGCTCGGCAAGTCAGAGGATAAAGTCGAGTAAGCGAACATTGCTACCAAGGAAGCTAAGGAGAACAAAATCGGTGCAAACCCTCTAATGCGATAGCAGAGGCCATGCATAGGAGTTGTAGTCTGTCTTTCCATCGACTAAAGGGAGCTTCTTAGAGAACACAAAGGTGTTGAAGTAGGGGGTTGAAAGGGGTAAGGAAGCAACAACGAGTCCAAAGGGACTTAGCTACCCAAAATCAAGCATCAGTTAGAATGGAGGTGGACTCGGAGGAGTGCCATAGAGATATATCTACTGATCGTGAAGAAAAGGGATGCAGATGCGAGGCGACGGATAGTAGGGTAATGGGCATGGCAGCGCCATGGTACCATAGAGGCGGGACTTCTATGAAAGTCATTGATCCCTTGCTCTCATAGAGGGAGAGCGCTTGGTCGTGAAAGGAGCCGAGGAGGTGGAGCATGCAGAGGCAAACTCCAAGAACCGAGACAAGGCTGAAAGGGCAGAGGCCAAGAAACTTCGTAAGACCGGTGTCAATGAGCTTCTCATCAAGATAGTCGAAAATGAAGGACTTCGGGTCATGCAAGAGTGCACGACCAAGGAATGAAGTAGGCAGTATGTGGTGCTGTACCTTTGCTACTCAGTGGAGTAGGCGACAGGGTTGATGGAGAAGACGGTACAATCCCAGAGGTGACTAAATCTATTAGAGAATTACTCTAAGTTGGGGTGAAAACTTCCTGCATTTCAGAAGTTTGATAGCATTGAGAAGGTGAATCACAATAACTAACTCAATACAAGGAGTGCAAATACTTCAAGTGCTTCAGAAGTGTGAGCAAAGAGTAGGCGAAGGCCAATAACCAGCTCGATGCATGGAGTATAACCTCGAGGAGGCGAGCGAAGTCAAGTAACCTTTGCCTTCTCAACTCTTAAGAGAATGGGTGAAACCGAGTACCCCAATTCTCTTATCTATCCAATAGAGGAGCTTTGCACAAGTTCAAAGGCCCTTCAAAGATAATATAAGATAATAATTATCAAATCCTCACCAACGGTGATTAGTGGTACTAAGAGTAGATTGTCCGCTTCATTTCCCAACGAAATGTCAATCAAAAGCAGAAGTGATGCGAATCTACTTGGAAGTGACAACTAAGTGAAAGAAGAGTCAATGTGTAAATTTTGTGGAGGAATGACCCAAAACTTCAGAAGTTTACGAGGCGATGCTTGTTAAAACTCCAACAAGCATCCACCCAGTACAAGCAGCATGATGTCACAGACTTAGTTGGTTTTGCCTAAGTCATGTAGCACCTTTGCGTGTCCGTCCACAAAGGTCAGCCTCCCTAAAGCCTCCCATATCCCTTAGGACCCACAAAAGAGAGAACGGGTTAGAGAAAATGCCTCATTTGGGATCCACAAGCAAACATTTCTGAAAACACTTCATAGACAATGCAAATTACAAACAGACTTTACAAGCTCTGAACAGTTGCACAATAAAGGGTAAAATGATCCACTACAAACCAATAATCTCTTACAAGTGTCCACATAACATAACCTTTATTTACAAGCCTAAAACGACCACCAAACCCAACTAAAATGGGACTATTAAGCATTCGGCTGTCCCTCTACATGCTAGGTAAAGTATGAACATACCAAAAGACACGGACATGCATAAGTATTACATCAAACATCATGTTTAGAAGTTTGTCCGTGACATTCTTCCCCACTTATTCCTTCGACGTCCTCGTCGAAGCCTTTGCCGACACTACAACTCCGGGCCTTTGTTGAGTTTTCAATCTTCTGCTCCAACTGCAATACACCTCTTGGCTCCCACTGCTCTCTAATGCTATTTTTGAGTAGTCGAACCTTTGATCTATTGAATCTCGTATTTTGATGATGAAACTACTTGATATATGTTTATGATTTAATCTGTGTTTTAAGTGACGCAGGATGCTTTGATCAGGATGAGACAATTAAAGCAGGAAAATCATGTTGTGCCGGAGGAACATGTTAGAAGATTGGATGTCGAGCTGGTGGATCGGTCGACGTATCGACAGAAGGCTTTGGGCAGTGGACTCGGGCATTGGGCCAAGAAGAGCGGTTATTGTGCCAAGGATATCGGAGTTGCGGAGTCAATTGGCCGATTGGGCAATAGGCCGCAAGAGAGGACGATGCGCCGAAGAATCAAACGAAGCGTCGAGGGACCAATGACGTGCCGGACAACTTGGTTAATTGCTTAGGATTAATTGTCTCGATCGAAGTTTTGCTTTAATTGTGCAGGATTAACTATGATAACGATGAAGACATAAAGCGAAACAAAGTGTCGGAGTCAAACGCGAAGGATTTGTTGCAAGTTCGAGAGTTCGACGGAAGTCCGAAGGTTCATCGGGAATGCTACCGGAACTAGCCAAGAATGAGTTGGGAGCTTGCCGAAGGATTTTCGGAAGCTCGCCGGAAGGTTCGTTGGAAGTTCGCGGAGCTCGCCGAGAAAGATCGGAGCTTGCCGAAGAAGCTCGTTGGAACTCGCTAAGATCAAATCATGAAGTCTAGGAGCTTGCCGGGAGTCCGCAGAATGGTTTCCGAGAGTTCATCGGAAGACCGCCGGAAGTTTGCCGGAAGCTCGCCAGAAGAAGTCTTGACTTGCGGACTTTGTAATAGCTTAGAAAATGTCTTTAAAATCATAGTTAGCACGTTCATTAGGGTTAGGATTAGGTGTTAATCCTATAACCCAAGTAGGGGCCAATTAGGCCCAAGTTCGGACTGGTTTGGGCCAAGTTTGGAGCCAAACCAATTGAGTTGAAATAGTGAAAGAGGTGGCACCGCCAGGGTCAGAGGTGGCACCGCCCAGGAGAGGTTCTCCCAACGAAGCTGGGAGGTGCAACCGCCCCAGCCAGGAGGTGCAACCGCCCAGGCTCAGTCTCCGAGCGAGACTGGGCGGTGCAACCTCTTCTGTCAAGAGGTAGCACCGCCAGAGCTCAAGTTTCGAGCTCTGCCAGGTGATGCAACCTCTCCAGTCAAGCGGTGCAACCGCCTGAGCTCGGTCTTCGAGCTCTGGCAGAGAGGTGCAACCGCCCCTGACAGAGGTGGCACCGCCCAGAGGCTCAGTCTTCGAGCTCTGCCAGGCGGTGCAACCTCTCCAGTCAGGAGGTGCAACCGCCTGATCCCGGAATTCCGGGATTTGATCGTTTTGAGCTCCAAATTTGAACTGGGTTGGGGCCTATAAATACCCTACCCATTCAGCACTGAAAGCACTGAACACACACTCGAAATCTTGCTATCTTTCTGTGTTTCTTAGAGCTCAAAACTGCTAGTTCTCCTCTTTCTATTCTTCAAGTTTGAGTTGTAAAGAGAGGAGAGAAAACTTCTGTAAGGGTTGTCTCCTAAGCCCGTCAAAAGGAGTGAATCTGTAAGAGGGTAGTTGGCCTTCGCCTATTGAAGGAAGGCTTCTAGTTGACGTCGGTGACCTCGTCGGTGGAGGAAGCCAAAAGTGGAGTAGGTCAAGACTGACCGAACCACTCTAAATCTCTGGTTTGCGTTTATTTTGAGCACTTTATCATTACTGCAAACCTCCTACATAGCTACTGCTCTCTGCGCCTTTACGAACAAGTTTCTAAGTGCTGATCTTTTCGAATATGCATTCAGACGTAAATCAGTGTTTTCATACATTACAGTTTACGTTTACGTTTTGATTCTGCAAAACTGTCTTCTGCGCTTTTACGAACGAAGTTTCTAAGTTCAGATCCCTTTAAAACTGCGTTTAGATGTAAACTACGCAAACTGTGTTTAGATGTAAAATTGTGTTTTAGACGTAAACTACTTTCAAACGTAAAACTACGTTTAGACGTAAAACTGCGTTTAGACGCAAACTGCGTTTAGACGTAAAACTATGTTTAGACGTAAAACTGTGTTTAGACGCAAACTGTGTTTAGATGTAAAACTATGTTTAGACGTAAAACTGTGTTTAGACGTAAAACTGCGTTTAGACGCAAACTGCACTGCGCTTAGACGCAATCTGATTTTAGACGTAAACTGCGCTTAGACGCAAACTGCGCTTAAACGTAATCTGCGCTTAGATGCAAACTGCGCTTAGACGCAAACTGCGCTTAGACGCAATCTGAGTTTAGACGTAAACTGCGCTTAGACGCAAACTGCGCTTAAACGCAATCTGAGCTTAGACGCAAATTGCGCTTAGATGCAAACTGCGCTTAGACGCAATCTACATTTAGACGCAAATTGCAAACTGCGTAAAGTGCGCTTAGACGCAAACTGTGTTTAGACATAAACTGCACTTAATCATAAGTAATCTTAGAATTGGCTTTTGCATCAAAATAGTTTTTTATCGAACGAACGCAGCTTTCGTTTTTAATCGCTGAAAGATTTCCGCTGCACTAATTCACCCCCCCCCCCTCTTAGTGCTCTCGATCATAACAATTGGTATCAGAGCGGGGTATTTCTCATTTCGGATTTACACCCGAGAGAAATGGCTCTTCAAGAGAGCTTTTCGGTCTTTCATCCACCGTTCTTTAACGGATTGGACTACACTTATTGGAAAACTCGAATGAGAGTTTTCTTGATTTCTCTAAATCTGGATTTATGGAATATCGTTGAAAACGGTTTTCAACTTCCCTCTAAACTGATGAACGAATGGTCGGATTTAGAGAAGAAGTATTTTTCTTTAAATGCAAAGGCTATGAATGCCTTATTTTGCGCTTTGGACAAAAATGAGTTCAATCGGGTTTCTTTGTGCGAAACGGCTTTCGATATTTGGCGCACTCTTGAAATCACGCACGAGGGAACTAGTAGAGTCAAAGACTCGAAAGTTAATATTTTACTACATGATTTCGAGCTTTTTCATATAAAACCAAGCGAAACCGTTGTTGACATGCACACCCGTTTTACGGATGTCGTCAATGGTTTAAAATCACTTGGTAAAAGCTTTTCGGATTTTGAACTCGTTAACAAAGTTTTGCGCTCACTTTCTAAAACTTGGGATTCAAAAGTAACTGCTATTCAAGAATCAAAAAACTTGAACCAATTTTCACTTGAAGAACTAATTGGTTCATTGATCACATATGAAATGACGTGCAATGCACGTGAAGAACTTGAGAACCACCTTCCAAAGAATAGGAAGGATTTGGGACATAGAACATTTGAAGACCACTCGAGCTTAAGCTCAAGTGATGGTGAACTTAAACTACAAATGAAACAAAAATTAAAAAGTAAAAAGAACGGAACTACTTGCTTTGAACGCAAGAAGAAGAACAAAAACTGGGATGAATCGAGCTCCTCCGAAAACGAGGAGAAAATCAAAGGCGAGGTGGCAAACTACGCCTTTACGCCTTTCGACGCTAAGGTAATCAAAATGCCTTTAATTTACTTCGAAATTACATGATGTTCTTCATGATGCATTTTTCTTTTTCTTTAAATTTTCTTGAAAATTACATTTTTAATAATTTAATAATGTAAATGCAAAAATATGAATTGATATGTTTGCTATCACTAATGGTTGCTATCACTGATGCAGATATGTTTGCTATCACTAATGATGATATGGTTGCTATTACTGATGTTGATATGTTTGCTATCACTGATGTTGATATGGTTGCTATCACTGATGCTGATATGTTTGCTATCACTAATGATGATATGGTTGCTATCACTGATGCTATGATTAGGCCATACTTGCATCACTAAGAAATATATGATTGCTATCATTGCTATGATTAGGCCATACTTGCATCACCATGTAATACATGATTGCTATCATTGCTATATGCCCTGTATCAAGATATCAAACAAAAATTTGCATCATACGAGCTGATATCTTACCATGTGATGCAATGCTACAATTAAATATTCGAAATGTGTACATCATGAAATGATATCAAAATCTTGCTTCATAGCTTTACATGTCGATATCATGCCATATGATGAAATGCTACAATTGATGAACACTTGAAATGTAATCCTCTATCTTATTGATCTTTCAATAAATCTATGCTTGTCATACATGAATTTATTGAATGTAATTTTGAGGATGATTTCAGATTTGACAAATGCTTGATTCGTATTTACGACATAAGATACACTTTAAATATGAAACATGCTTCAATCATGTTAAATGCTTCAATCATTTTCTATCTCTAGAGTTCTTGATTTTGATGAAATACAAGTGATAAATTCATTTATGATATCTTGTAAATCACTTGAATTATGAATGAGTTTTTTTTTTTTTTGATGTGTTAAAAGAATCACTTAAAAAGAAAATGCTTTTCCCATCTTATCGAGATTAATGATTTCATGATATTGTGTGAATCTCGAAATTGATTTTGATGAAATAGTAATAACGTTATTCATGTTATGAATCTTAAAAAAGATAATATGCTTCATGTAATAATATGAATACATGAAACACTTATGATATTCTGTGTATTCATAAAATATTTATCTCATCACCCAATTATTTCTTTTCAATATTCCTCAAGTGATGATATGAATGCATGAGATATTCATGAATTTATTTTGATGTATGCAAATGAGAAGTTTCGATCATGCATGGTAGGATGCAATGTGACAAATTAAGACCATGATGATTTGAAATATTGATGATTTGGAATCATGCATATAATAATGAGTTTATATGTTTTGAAAATGTGTATGTTTTAATTTGAAAATATAATAATGCACAAATGAGATTGATACTAACCTTTGTCATGATTTTAAAAAATTGATGTAAAGGGTTTTTCCCTTCATTTTGACAATGACAAAAGGGGAGATAGCTAGCTTGCACAATTCAAGAAGAAAGCAAAAATTGCACTTCTCAAAAGAGAAGAAATTGCTATCTTGAACATCACCAAGAAGTGCTATCTTGCAAATCTCAAGACACACAAATGCAATCATGCAAAATTTATAATTTTGCACATCATTAAAATTTATGATGCTTTGGTGATTATGCATGTTCTAAAATGTTATAAGATTCACTAGCTTGCATGATGTAGAACTTAGCTATATTGAACATCACCAAGGAATGCTATCTTGCCTATCTCAAGAAGCAAAAAGTTAACTTGCACATCTAGCAAAACTTATATTTCAAGAAGCAAGAGTTGCTTTCTTGAACATCTAACAATTGGATTTTCTTGATACATTATACTCTTCCGAATTTAACAAGCATATGTCATATCAAGTTTAATTCACATCATTAATTTTTGACATATGGAATCATCTAGCAAATGCACTTATCATGTGAAAAATATTTTTCGAGAAACATATTTGATGATTCCCTCTTATAAAAGGAAGATATTTTTACATACAAGGATTTGACTCACTTACATATCTTAATCCTTGCAAAAATGAAGTGTGCTTTAATATCTTATCAATTTGAACTTCATATATGGCTTTCCTCCTTCATGTAAAAAGATAACAAATAAAAAGGAAGAAGCAATAAAAGCTATCTCCATGTCATGTTTTCCTCGAGAAGTTTGCATAATTGGTATCCCATCACTCACTGTTGGAAAATGACATGAACCAACTTATGGCATCGCACTTATATTTAAAATTTGCTTATATCGTTCTCCTTGTTGTTGATGACAAAGGGGGAGAAATATATAATTGATACTATGAGTGCCATATCATGAATGTCATATTATGATGAGATATCAAAAGTAGCATTCATATGAATAGGTGCTATGAATGTCATATCATGTTAAGATATCAAGAACATGAATCGCAATTTTACATATTGATATCTTACCATTTAATAATAGCAAACTTGCATGATGGTAACAATAGATATTTTGTTTTTCATGCAATGAGTTAAAACTTACATCACAAATACTTGATTGTGGTACTTCTCCTTTTTGTTAATGACAAAGGGGGAGAAGTATGTTGATGACATCACATGTTATGCATAAGTTTATGATGACATATTGCTTGGATTTTTGAATCCAAGAGTTTCTATCAATATGGCATATTGATAGGGGGAGTTTGTTTAAACTCTGGGAGTTAAGGTTAACTCCGTTTATGATGACATGTTGCTTAGATTTTTGAATCTAAGAGTTTCTATCAATATGGCATATTGATAGGGGGAGTTTGTTTAAACTCCGGGAGTTAAGATTAGCTCCGTCATCAAGTAGTTGTCATCATCAAAAAGGGGAAGATTGTTGAATCTCGTATTTTGATGATGAAACTACTTGATATATGTTTATGATTTAATCTGCGTTTTGAGTGACGCAGGATGCTTTAATCAGGATGAGACAATTAAAGCAGGAAAATCATGTTGTGCCGGAGGAACATGTCAGAAGATTGGACGTCGGGCAAGTGGATCGGTCGACGTATCGACAGAAGGATTCGGGCAGTGGACTCGGGCATCGGGCCAAGAAGAGCGGTTATTGTGCCAAGGATATCGGAGTTGCGGAGTCAATTGGCCGATTGGGCAATAGGCCGCAGGAGAGGACGATGCGCCGAAGAATCAGATGAAGCGTCGAGGGACCAATGACATGCCGGACAACTTGGTTAATTGCTTAGGATTAATTGTCTCGATCGATGTTTTGCTTTAATTGTGCAGGATTAACTATGATAACGATGAAGACATAAAGCGAAACAAAGTGTCGGAGTCAAGCACGAAGGATTTGTTGCAAGTTCGAGAGTTCGACGGAAGTCCGAAGGTTCATCGGGAATGCTACCGGAACTAGCCAAGAATGAGTTGGGAGCTTGCCGAAGGATTTTTGGAAGCTCGCCGGAAGGTTCGTTGGAAGTTCGCGGAGCTCGCCGAGAAAGATCAGAGCTTGCCGAAGAAGCTTGTTGGAACTCGCTAAGATCAAATCGTGAAGTCTAGGAGCTTGCCGGGAGTCCGCAGAATGGTTTCCGAGAGTTCATCGGAAGACCGCCGGAAGTTTGCCGGAAGCTCGCCAGAAGAAGTCTTGACTTGCGGACTTTGTAATAGCTTAGAAAATGTCTTTAAAATCATAGTTAGCACGTTAATTAGGGTTAGGATTAGGTGTTAATCCTATAACCCAAGTAGGGGCCAATTAGGCCCAAGTTCGGACTGGTTTGGGCCAAGTTTGGAGCCAAACCAAGTGAGCTAAAATAGTGAAAGAGGTGGCACCGCCAGGGTCAGAGGTGGCACCGCCCAGGAGAGGTTCTCCCAACGAAGCTGGGAGGTGCAACCGCCCCAGCCAGGAGGTGCAACCGCCCAGGCTCAGTCTCCGAGCGAGACTGGGTGGTGCAACCTCTTCTGTCAAGAGGTAGCACCGCTAGAGCTCAAGTTTCGAGCTCTGCCAGGCGGTGCAACCTCTCTAGTCAAGCGGTGCAACCACCTGAGCTCGGTCTTTGAGCTCTGGCAGAGAGGTGCAACCGCCCCTGACAGAGGTGGCACCGCCCAGAGGCTCAGTCTTCGAGCTCTGCCAAGCGGTGCAACCTCTCCAGTCAGGAGGTGCAACCGCCTGATCCCGGAATTCCGGGATTTGATCGTTTTGAGCTCCAAATTTGAACTGGGTTGGGGCCTATAAATACCCCACCCATTCAGCACTGAAAGCATTGAACACACACTCGAAATCTTGCTATCTTTCTGTGTTTCTTAGAGCTCAAAACTGCTAGTTCTCCTCTTTCTATTCTTCAAGTTTGAGTTGTAAAGAGAGGAGAGAAAACTTCTATAAGGGTTGTCTCCTATGCCCGTCAAAAGGAGTGAATCTGTAAGAGGGTAGTTGGCCTTCGCCTATTGAAGGAAGGCTTCTAGTTGACGTCGGTGACCTCGTCGGTGGAGGAAGCCAAAAGTGGAGTAGGTCAAGACTGACCGAACCACACTAAATCTCTGGTTTGCGTTTATTTTGAGCACTTTATCATTACTGCAAACCTCCTACATAGTTACTGCTCTCTGCGCCTTTACGAACAAGTTTCTAAGTGCTGATCTTTCCGAATATGCATTCAGACGTAAATCAGTGTTTTCATACATTATAGTTTACGTTTACGTTTTGATTCTGCAAAACTGTCTTCTGCGCTTTTACGAATGAAGTTTCTAAGTTCAGATCCCTTTAAAATTGCATTTAGACGTAAACTATGCAAACTGTGGTTAGACGTAAAATTGTGTTTTAGACGTAAACTACTTTCAAACGTAAAACTACGTTTAGACGTAAAACTGCGTTTAGACGCAAACTGCGTTTAGACGTAAAACTATGTTGTTCACTGACGCACGGAAGACCTGCCTCTGCGGTACCATGGCCTTCACTCCTTGAATCCATAGCCCTTCTTGCCGTCGTGTTGTTCACTAAAGTGGAGCTTCCAGTAGCTCCTAATCATACCTCCGTATGATATAGTCCCTAACGGGACTCATTCATATGTATCGCATTGCCACGAACTGTTCCACCATGATCCACTACATCATGTCGCCTCCTGGTGACATATCCATTGCATTCTGATCCTTGTGGGATGAACTCGAATTGTGATCCCTCCATGTGTGGCCTTTGCCAATATATTATAGGGTCTCTTCTATCTTCGATTTTATTCGTTCTTTTGGCAATAGACCTTCATCCACCCACTCTTGGGTCACACCTAGATGAAGCACCACTCTAGGACAGTCCGTCACCTAGTAGCTCCCGAAGTCCCCCGACTTCGTTGTAATTAGTGCACCATTGTCTGGATCCTGGGCCTCTGCCCTTACCCACATAATCTTCGCTGCGCACCGCTTCCTTCATGGCAACATTGTGGCATATTCTTCAAGAGTACCTGCCTCCGCGTCCTCTTGCCCCGTGCTAAGGCCTTCTGAACCTAACTTCGCCTCTACAAGTTGAGTCGCCTTAGTTCCTCCATCAAATGCTTCTCCGAGATAAGGTGCATGTGCCCAGAAGCTCCCTTCATCTTTGGCACCATGCAAGATGAGTCCGCTCCGTCAAAATGAAAGATCCATGGAACAACATGATATTGCTCTTGCCTCTGTAAGAGTTCATATCCTTGACCTCTATCAAAGGAAAGCACTGTGCCTCCACTCTATGTTCCATCTTCTATGTTGGCTCCCTTCATGTGGCTTGGGTACTTTGCCAAGTTACACCCAAGTTGCTCCACTCGTTTTTCCATTGAGTTGATGGTGGCCCTCGCGCCCACCATTCCACGGGTCAGCCCTCCCTTGAGTCCGATCTTCATATCGATTCCAAGTGCGCCTTCATTTGTGTTGCTTTGGGTTTCTCCCCCACTTGATCTCGCAATGCATCCACCAATGCATTCTCTCAAGCGAGATCATGCGACGACTCCTCGCCACTTGCTCAGTCCATTGAGCTTCATGGAGTTGTTGTTTGTTGAGGTACCCCTCAACATGTGCGGTCTGTTGCACATGATTCTCCCTCTGGAGAGCCAAGACTTATCCCTCATGGATATCTATCTCGTTGGAGCAACATGTCTCTTCGTTTTGGAGACCACCATCCCCTTGGACTACTCCGATTTGCTGAACAAACTGCACATTGTTCTGTCTCCTGCAAACGCACTTGCTAGATTGCGACTCCACATCAATACAGCCCCCGCTGCACCACTCAAGGCCTAGTAACATGCTAAACTCACTGCATACTTCAGCCTCCTACGGACGTATCCTTCATATGCCGAAGATAAAGTTTCAATGCTCCATGGCGCCGAGTTTCAATCGCCTTGGTATGGCCACGAACATTCCATCATCCGCATACAAGCCCATGCATGAGTATCGAATTCTTCGAGTTAGCAATTCCCCTCACCTCTATGAGCTTTGCACAACTCTTTCAGTCATTGAGCTACTCATTCCACCTTGTATGGTCTCATCCTTTACCAAGCGCCTCGCTTGTCTTGAGCACCATCAAGTATAGTTGTCAACATTGAGCTGTAGCTCAAACTCAGCCATCCCACCCTTTGTGCGCTCCATATTCTTCCAAGCTTGCCTGTTCTCATGGTGCCTCTTGCGCGAAGGGTTGGTCATTCCTCTAAATGCCAATCTCAAATGCCCGCTCCTCCAAGCGACTCTTTTCTCTACATCTCCATGCCCGTTTTCCCCTAAACGGTCTCGCGTGTGCTGACTGCCCTCAACGCAACCCCACTAGGTCTCCTACATTTGCATGCTAAGTGTTTCTATAAGTGCTTGTCCTGCTCTGATACCATCTGTCATGGACTTAGCTGGTTTTGCCTAAGTCGTGCGGCACCCTTTGTCCGTCCGCAAAGGTCAACCTCCCCGAAGCCTCCCATGTCCCTTAAGACCCACAAAAGAGAGAACGGGTTAGAGAAAATGCCTCATTCGGGATCCACAAGCAAACATTTCCGAAAACACTTTATAGACAATGCAAATTACAAACAAACTTTACAAGCTCTGAATAGTTGCACAACAAAAGGTAAAATGGTCCACTACAGACCGATAATCTCTCACAAGTGTCCACATGATATAACCTTTATTTACAAGCCTAAAACGATCACCAAACCCAACTAAAATGGGACTATTAAGCCTTCGGCTGTCCCTCTACATGCTAGGCAAAGTATAAACATACCAAAAGACACGGACATGCATATGCATTACATCAAACATTCTGTTTAGAAGTTTGTCCGTGACAATAAGGCATTTGATAGACTAGCACAAAGTATAGATGATCTTTTCCTTCATTTAGAGGATCCGTAGGAACTAATAGGGATCAACACAACTTAGCTAACCCCACACTAGAGTCAGAGTCATTGGCGAGATGAAGCAGCATAGCGGATCAAAGGTTCGACTACTTAAAAAGAACAGCAAAGAGCAGTTGGGAGCCAGGAGGTGCATTGCAGCTCGAGTAGAAGATTGAAGATTCAGCAAAGGCAATGAGTTGTAGTGTCGACAAAGGTTTCGATGAGGACATCGAAGGAATAAGTGGGGGAGAATGTTATGGACAAACTTCTAAACAGGATGTTTGATGTAATACTTATGTATGTTTGTGTCTTTTAGTATGTTCATGCTTTGCATAGCATGTAAAGGGACGGTCGAAGGCTTAAGAGTCCCATTTTAGTTGGGTTGGTGGCCGCTTTAGGCTTGTAAATAAAGGCTATGTCATGTGGACACTTGTGAGAGATTTTTGATATGTAATGGACCATTTTGACCCTTTGTTGTGCAACTGTTCAGAGCTTATAAAGTCTTTTATAATTTACATTGTCTATGAAGTGTTTTCGGAAATATTTTCTTGTGGATCCCGAGTGAGACGTTTTCTCTAACCTGTTTTCTCTCTTTTGTGGGTCCTAAGGGACTAAGGGAGGCTTCGAGGAGACTGACCTTTGCGGACGGATACGCAAAGATACCGCACGACTTAGGCAAAACCAACTAAGTCCGTGACAATGAAGAGACATTTCTTACTATGGATAATAAGAGTGTTCATGCTATCAGACTACCCATAGATGGCACAAGACACAAACTTCTGTTCGATTGCATCTCGAGGGAGAGAGACAAAATTGCTTGTTGATGCTGGCACATTATACAAAGTTGTGCTAAACATGTCTCTTGAAAGCTCATGTATAGTGCTTTCATGAGCCTGTTTTCGTTGTAGTGGAAACAAATGGAACATAATTCTTTCTCTACTTCAATGTTCTTGATTCACTAAAAACCTCATTTTTATTCCTGCCCAGCACTGAAATGTATAATAAGCCGTCTATCTTTTAACTCATCTATGATCTTCTCTAGTTTTTGGCTCGTAGTTCCTTTGATATATTTTCTATTTGCTAATTGCAATTTGACTTATAGCATGCTTTTAGTCTGTAATTCTGAGTGCCTGCAGAATCACATTCCAAAACCAGGATGACGAGTAATCTCATTGATATGCCATCAGAATTTGGACTTAATCTATCTGATCCCATAAAAATCTGATCACCACCATTTTTCCGAAGGTGTGATTTTCTTGTAGTAACAAATACAAAGAATCTTGTCTTGGTAGAAGTTCTTCTACTATCGCAAATCATAAAGCACTTTATATAGCATATTGATGGATGGATGGTTCTATGATTCTTGGAACTTTCACTAAGAAAGTTGGATTTACATGAGTTATATCTATTGGTGACAACTTGATAGTGATCCTTTACACCGTGGCAGAGCGAGCTGGCACGGCTTGGTTCAGTCCAGGGTGTGTGAGATCATCCACATCGGTGTTCGGTCGGCAAGGATCGTAGTCTGGCGGGGTCGGGCTTGGGCTTCGCCTTCAAAGTCGGGGACTCCCTTGGGTTGCCCGTCTGCTTCTTGGCCTCCGATCCTTGCACATAGGTCGGGGTCGGGAAGGGGCTCCCGACTTCGACCACTCCGAAGATCTTGTTAGAACTGAGTGGCAAAACTCTCTTTTGGCTAACCCCACGAGGGGTTTTTATCCTCCCCCTAGGGGACCAATCGTACCTATCATATTTATTACTGTCAGTGCTGTACTCGGTCGGTGTCATCCCGGCCTTTGTGGGATGACGTTGTACTCGGCGAGCACCGTCCCAGCCTTTGCTGGACGGCGTTGTACTTGGTCAGTGCTGTCCCGGTCTTTGTGAGAGAGCACTTTACTTGGTGGGCACCGTCCCGGCCTTTGCGGGACGGTGTTGTACCGGCAGGTGCCGTCCCGGCCTTTGCTGGATGACACTGTACTTGGTCAGCGTCGTCCTAGCTTTTGCTGGATGGCGCTGTACTTGGTGGGTGTCGTCCCGACCTTTGCAGGACAGCGCTATACTCGGTTGGTGTCATATCGACCTAGCCTTTACGGGTCGATGCGATACTCATTCGGTGCCATCCCGACCTTTGCGGAATTTGCATTGATGAGGGGGTACACTTTGGCGTGTTGTCCTTGATGCTGATATGGCTGAGAATAGTGGTCGGAGGGTAGGTTCCCAAGATATGTCATATCATTCTCTCCCCCCCTCAGAGAGCGGCTTGCACTAGGTCACTTCACGAGGGCCATGGTGCATGGCGCAGTGCGATCTCGTAGGTCCGGTCTGACGTGTAGTGGCTGGTGGTACCCCAGGGGCCTCTAGGGGCAGGGATCGGTCATGGACAGGGCACGTTGGGAAAGGTTGTTGGGATTGTGGCTAGTCGAGAGGCGTAGTTTGACGTGGGGCGCGATGATTTGGCTAGAGTCGGTATGCATCTCGGCTCGGACTCCGAGGGGTTGATGCGGTCGAGTGTCACGGCTCGGGTTGACATAATCGGGATTGACGTGACTGAGGGGCATGACTCAGGCACCGTATGACCGATGCGATTGAGTGGTACGACTCGAGCATTGTATGACTGATACGACCGAGCGGCATGACTCGGGCGTTGTATGACTGATGCGGCCGAGCAGCATGTCTCGAGCACTGTATGACTGATGTAGTCGAGCAACATGACTCAAGCGTTGTATGACCGATGCAGCCGAGCGGTACAACTCAGGCGTTGTATGACTGATATGACCGAGCGACATGACTCAAGCGCTGTATGACTGATGCGACCGAGCGACATGACTCGGGTGCTGTATGACTAATGAGGCCGAGTAGCATGATTCGGGTGCTGTATAATGGATGTAGCCGAGCGGTATGACTCGGGCGTTATATGCCTGATGTGGCCGAGCGACATGACTCGGGCATTGTATGACTGATGCGACCGAACAGCATGACTCGGGCACTGTATGACCTGATGCGGCCGAGCGACATGACTTGGGCTATATGACTGATGCGGTCGAGCGACATGACTCAAGTGCTGTATGACTGAAGCGATCGAGCGATATGACTCGGGCACTGTATGACTGATGCGGCCGAGCGATATGACTCGGGCACTATATGACTGATGCGGCCGGGCGACATGACTCGGGCGTTGTATGACTAACGCGGTTGAGCGGTATGACTCGAGCGCTATATGATTGATGCGGTTGGGCGGCATGACTCAGGCGTTATATGACTGATGCAGCCGAGTGACATGACTCGGGCGTTGTATGCCTAATGCGGCCGAGCGACATGACTCGGGCGCTGTATGACTGATGCGGCCGAGCATCATGACTCGGGCGTTGTATGACTGATGGGGCCGAGCGGGAGATTCCCGCCATGTTAGTTTTGGCGGGAAATCTTCATCCTCGGTAGCTTCTGCCTTGGCGGGAAGTTTTTGCTCTTGCAGGAAGTTTTCGCCCTAGCGAGAAGTTTCCCGCTAGGGGAAGAGAGAGATGTCTGGCTGCTTGTCTCAGAAGTTATATTTCTCTAGAGTCATTAAGGCGAGGGAAGCAACTGCTGGCCTTCTGGGGGAGGCGAAGGGTTGCTTCGATTGGTGGGGCTTCACCCTATAAATCCCCATCCCCCTCTTCTTATTTGTTTGCTTGTCTCTCTTAGTTTTGGCTGAGTTCATTCCAATGCTCCGGGTCCTCGCTCCCTCATCTTCTCCATGGTCGGTAGACACCTCAGGTCGGTCGAGATGTCCATCTCTTCTTCTTCTTCTTCTTCTTCTTCTTCTTCTATTAGGTTGGTATCCGAGGTGGTAGTGTCAACTTCCAAGTAGCGGTCTATCATCGGGTGGGACGTCTCTTGTGAGTGAGAGAATGGTTAGGGCTCTAGAGGTCATGAAGTCTCAACACAACTTCGATTCTCTCATGACCGCGGAGTGGCTCGGTCGCATCAGGGATCACTATAGTATCCCGAGTGAGTATGAGTTGCACGTCCCTCGGTCCGGGCAAAGGGTTTATGACCCATTTCCAGGCGGGTTCGGACTAACCCTTGATGCCCTTGAGGCTAGTCTTAGGTTCCCCTTACACCCGATAATCGAGGCCTACCTCTCCTGGTGGCGAATCTCACCATCACAGATGGCCCCCAACTCATGGAGGTATATGGTGGCCTTCCTTGGGGAGTGCCGGGGGGAAAACATCATGAACATCTTTAATTTGCTAGCTAGCATAATGTACGATTTGCTATCTTGAACATTACAAAGAAGTGCTATCAAGCACATCGCAAAGAAAAGCAAATATGCTAATTTACAAATATTTAAATTTGCTAGCTTGTATGTAGTAAAACTTGCATATCATAAAAATTGCTAGCTTGTAGAGAAGCAAACAGTTGCTATCTCAAGAAAAGCAAAAATGCTAAACTTGCAAATCTTTAATTACTACATTGCATAAAACTTGATATTATATTTTTTTTCATACAATGTATTGAACTTTTTATCTCTAAACACTTGATACTTGGAATATTTTAAAATGTGATCTTGATAAGAATGTTTCAAGTTGCTCTTTGTGCTATATCTTTTCAAATGAATCATGAGCCTTGATATCATATATTTCATAATATAGAAATAACAAGATTTCTTTGGCTTGTATGCCTTATGTGATGATTGTACATCAATTTGCTTTATTATGAAGTATATGAATCTTGATCATGAACTTTTTAAGAAGAATTTTAATGAACCATGAATCATATCTTTGGTATTCATGAATTGATCCTTATGTTGAATCTCGGATTTTGATGATGAAGTCAATTGTCATTTGTTATCTAATCTATATGTTGAGATAAGTGTGCAGGATTAGATCTGCTCTCTTTTTCTATCCTGCTTCCGTTGGTCAAAGGGGTATGGTGGCTATTTTTTGTCCTCTCACGGGGCCTTTAGGGTGAGCGGAGCACCTTCTAACAACAAAGGGTGGAAGAGTTGCCACTTTTTTGTTAGTTGTAGTCGGGGTGGGGGTTTAGCCTTAGATGATCTGCTCGAGTAATCAACAACAACTATCTCGGGTTGTCTAACGATGAGCACGAGCAGCTAGAGCGGCTAAAGGGGATTCTCACTAGTTCGTGGGCTATTAGGGACATGACCAAGGAGTGGTTGGTTGAAGTCGGCCTTAGTCCAATGCTCCGGGGTATGGCTCGGGACAATCCCCTTTTACTAGTCATCTCAACATCGTTTGACGTTACTGACACTCTTGATTTCTTATGCAGATATGATGGACCTCAGGAACCTATGGGGAATGCCTCGCGCCTCTACAGCTCCTCAGTTTGATCTTCCCCCTACACAGCCCGTAGGAGATCCAGGTCGACCGGGGGGTCCGGGGCTCGACCGTCCGTGCAAGAGGCCAAAAACCGGGACTCCGAAGATGCCCATGTCTATCGCGACTCAGGAGGCTGCTGCCAAAGCTAGCAGTAGCTCGGGGGGGCGGTCCTAGGGTCCCACCTCGAGGGAGGCTGCTGGGAGCTTGCAGGGCCAGGAGCGAGCTAGGAAGTTGGGGTCGGCCAAAGCGGTCTGTCTAGCCACGGTGCGAGATCTTTGCCACACCTGAGGCCGCTCAAGGATGAGCCTTCCTAGGCTCTCTCCATGGGTGGGCTACCTGAGGGCGAGGTGTCTGACCCTCTTGTGACACGCTGGCCGGGTTTGACCCTTGGCGATAGGGTCTGGACGGACGACGCAACTTCCGCGACTTATGACCGAGGTGCTCTTATTCCAGACAACTGTATGGTTCACCTTTCGAAGTGTTGATTGAGAAGGCTGCCAAGTCTCTGGTCTGGGTATAAATATTTTTTCCCTCTCGGCCCTTGTTCGGCCTTCTTTGCTTATGCCTGATCATTTCTTTATGCAAAACTTGCACTACTACACGGCGCTCGTGGACCGCGTTCAGGATGCTGGTTGGATAATCAGCAGCTTGGGGGACAAGAATGCTGAGCTCCGCGGCCAGGTCGAGGAATTGGAAGCCGAGGTAGGGCCGGAGGTAGTAGCGACAGCCGAGCAGTGGGCCGTCAACCTGGAGGGCGAGGTTGCACGACTGAAGTTGGAGCTTGAGGGCGTCGTGCAACAATGAGCGAGTCTTTGGGAGCAACTGAAGGAGTCTCGTGGTTGGGTTCGCTCAATGGAGAGTGAACTACTGGACCTATCCCAGAGCTTGGAAGAGGCCCATTTGTCAGTGACGAAGGCCGAGGAGGCTTTGGTGGAGGAAAGTGGCCCTTGCAAAGAACAAAAAGGTGATTGAAGAGTACAAGATGTCCCTCGGGTTTCAGCTTGGGCTGCAAAGGTCGGGGCAGGTTTCATATGAGTATGGATACCGAGTCACGGTGTCACGATTTCAGGCTCAGTTTCCTGACCTGTACTTCGACATGGATCCCTTCTTGTGTCATCCCGAGGATGAAGATGTCGAGATGCCTGTGGAAGTACCTTTCGACGACACTGCGGATCCCCCCGGGACATAGGCGGCGTCTCCCTTTTCTTCTCTTCTTTTTGGTGGCCGCTCATGGCTATTTCGTTTTGTATGCCACGACTGACCAGGTAATGTAAAAATCTTTTTCATCAATGAAAATTTTCCTTGCTACTTTCGCACGTCTTTTCTTCTTTGTTCGGCGACAAGGCTCTTGCCCGATAGACCTTTCAGATGTAAAACTTCCTTAAATTCGATATGTATCATGTCCTTGGTACTGGCCGTCCTTCTCATGTCGTTAAGTGATAAGTACTATCTCAGATTACAATAGCTACTTGGTAGGGACCTTCCCAGCTTGGAGCTAACTTGCCTCGGGAATGCGTTGGGTCACTAACCTCAGCCTTTCGTAAGACCAAGTCGCCAAGCTTGATCGACCGAGGGCGCACTCTTCGGTTGTAAAGTCTTGCAACAACATTTTTATAAGAGAGGGTGCAGAGATGCGCATCAGCTCTTTGTTCCTCAATGAGATCCAAGCCAACTCATAGCCCGCTTTCCGATGTGGCACCGTCGAAGTTTTTGACCTGGGGGGTCGGGAAGGCCACCTCGGGCGGAAGCACTGCCTCGACCCCAAACGACAAGCTAAAAGGTGATTCCCCCATGGCGATCTTCGGTGTTGTTCGGGAGGCCCATAGTATGCTTGGGAGCTCGTCAACTCAGGTACCTTGAGCTCCCATAACCCTCTTCTTTAGACCTTCCAGTATCACCCGGTTAGTTACCTCAGCCAGGACATTGGTTTGCGGGTGGGCCACTGAGCTAAACATTAGTTGTATTTCGTAGTCCGAGTAAAATCTTTTGAATATTTCATTGTAGAATTGGGTACCATTGTCGGTGATGATGGCTTTAGGGATGCCTAAATGAGTAATGATGCTTGTCCACATGAATCCTTCTACTTGCTTCTCGGTGATGGATGCTAGCAGCTCAGCCTCCAACAACTTGGTAAAGGAATCCACCACCAAGATGAGGAATTTTCTCTGTCCCAAAGTCGATGGGAAGGGGTCGAGGAGGTCCATTCCCCATTACGCGAAGGGCCAAGTGCTATCTAGGGGGGTCAAGGGAACCGCGGGCTAATGATGTGCCTGAGCATGCTTTTGACACTACAGGCATCGCTGTATGTAGGCCATAGCGTCCTGACGTATGGTCGGCCATTAGTATCCTTGTCAGAGGACTTTGAAGGCTAGGGTCCGACTGCCAATATGTTCCTCGCAGATTCCTTCATGAACCTCGGCTAACACTGACTGGGCTTCCGTGGTGTTCAAACAGTCCAGGAACTATTGGGTGAATGACCTCCGATAAAGTTGTCTGTTCATCTTGCAATACCACGCCTGCATGTGTTGGAGTCGTCCGTGTTAGGATCAAGAGCACTAAGAGGGGGGGGGGGTGAATTAGTGCAGCAAAAAACCTTCTACGATTAAAATAAACTGCGTTCGTTCGATAAAAGTGATTTCAGTAAGAAAGCCAATTCGTAAATCACTTTAACTTTTGATTAAGCGAGATGCAGCAAAGACATAAATGTAGTTTGCAGTAATGGTTCAAATCAGATAGTAGGCGCAAACTGAAATATGATATTCGTACGGAAAAACTGATTTACATCTAAATGCTGATTCATAAATCACTTGATTAAGAGAAATATAGTTAAAGCAAGGATATAAAGGTAGTTTGCAGTTATGATAAAAATCAAAACGTAAACGCAAACTGAAATATGATGATCGTACGATAAAACTGATTTACGTCTAAACGCCAATTCGAAAAGTGCAAAGCTTGAAACCCAATCGTATATGCGCAGAAAGCAGTAACCTTTTGAGAAGGTTTGCAGTAAAGATAAGATGCTCAAAGTAAATGCAAACCGAGATTTAGAGTGGTTCGGTCAATCTTGACCTACTCCACTTTTGGCTTCCTCCACCGACGAGGTCATCGACGTTAACCAGAGGCCTTCCTTCAATAGGCGAAGGCCAACCACCCTTTTACAGTTTCACTCCTTTTGACGGGCTTAGGAGACAACCCTTATAGAATTTCCTTTCCTCTCTTAACAGATTAGGACTTGGAAGAAAAGAGGAAGAAGAACTTTCAACTCATACAATACTTTTGAGCTCTAAAAATCACAAAGTAAAATTAGAATTTTGGTGGTTTTTGGGTGCCCTTTCAGTGCTGAAAGGGTGGGGTATTTATAGGCCCCAACCCAGTTTGAATTTGGAGCTCAAAACTATCAATTCCCGGAATTCCGGGATCTAGCGGTTGCACCGCCTGACTGAGGCGGTTGCACTGCGTGGCAGAGCTCGAAGACTGAGCCTCTGGGCTGTGCCACCTCCTGTCAGGGGCGGTTGCACCTCCTGCCAGAGCTCGAAGACCGAGCTCAAGCGGTGCCACCGCCTGACTGAGGCGGTTGCACCGCTCAGCTAGAGCTCGGAGACCGAGCCCAGGCGGTGCCACCTCCTGTCAGGGGCGGTTGCACCACCCAGTCTCGCTCGGAGACTGAGCCTAGGTGGTGCCACCGCCTGGCTTGGGCGATTCAACCGCCTGGCAGAAATCAGGGTCCTAATGGGTTGATCCATTCGGCCCAATTTGGGTTTTTCAGGGGCCCAATTGCCCCAAGATTAAGTTAATGGGATCACCTCCCATTTCCAACTTAATCATTATGCTAACTACGATATTTCCTAAGACATTTACTGCAACTTGCTCTGGTGCGTCAATCACTTCTTCCGGCAAGCTTCCGGCGAACTTCCGTCGATCATCCGATGAGCCCTCGGTGATGCTCCTGCGGACTTCTGGCAAACTCCTGGACTTGCGACGATCCACTTGGCGAGTTCTGACGAGCTTCTTTGGCAAGCTCATGGACTTCTCGGATTTGTTCCCGCAGAACCTCCGACGACTATCCGAACTTCCGTCGAACTCTCGAACTCCCAACGTGATCATTGTCTTAACTCCGGCGCAACTCCTGCTGCATATCTTACTTTCATCGTAGTTAATCCTGCACACTTAAAACAAAACTTCGATTGAGACAATTAATCCTAAGCAATTAACCAAGTTGTCCGGCATGTCATTGGTCCCTCGACGCTTCGTCCGATTCTTCGGTGCATCGTCCTCTTCTGCAGCCTATTGCCCAATCGGCCAGTTGACTCCGCAACTCCGATATCCTTGGCACAATACCCACTCTTCTTGGCTCGATGCCCGAGTCCACGCCCCGAAGCCTTCTGTCGATACGTCGACCGATCCACCGGCCCGACGTCCAATCTTCTGACATGTTCCTCCGGCACAACATGATTTTTCTGCTTTAATTGTCTCATCCTGATCAAAGCATCCTGCGTCACTCAAACCACAGATTAAATCATAAACATATATCAAGTAGTTTCATCATCAAAATACGAGATTCAATAGTCCGGAGGCCATCCTGTCGGTTGGAAGTGTCCCATCTTTTTTGTAGCGGAGGATTTCTTTGACCCAGGTTGGGGTCACGCCTGTGGTGGCTACCTCTTCAATCGTAATAGTTCGGTAAGGAAGTCGTTCAACCTCCGGCGGTGGTTTAGTGTCTTGACCCGAGGCGAGCCTCGCTAAGGCGTCGGCTTGTGAGTTCTGCACCCACGGCACCCTTTTTATAGCGAAGCCCTGGAAGCGACTAACGAGTTTCTTTACTTCAGATAGGTATTTCGTCATGGTGGTGTCCCAAGCCATATAGTCTCCGTTGATATGGCCAACCACTAGCTGAGAGTTGGTGAAAACTTGGATGCCTTTGATTTGTAGCTCGAGGGCCAACTTGAGGCCTGATAGGAGCGCTTCGTATTTGGCTTCGTTGTTGGTGGCCTTGAACCCGAAGCGGAGTGCATGCCTGAATGTCTGGCCATCGGGGCTTTGAAGGATGAGGCCAACACCACCTCCTTTTGCGTTCGCTGAGCCGTCGATGTGCAAGCTCCACCATTGCTCGGTATGCTTGTCGTCGCTATTGCCGAGGGGAATCAATTCCGAGATGAAGTCGGCTATGGCTTGAGCCTTGATGGCTGTCCTCAGGACATATTGTATGTCGAACTCCCTAAGTTCAACTGACCACTTGAGCATTCGTCCGGGCATGTCAAATTTGGACAAGATTTGCCGTAGTGGCTGGTCGGTTATCACTTTAATAGGGTGGGCCTGGAAGTAGGGCCATAACTTTCTTATCGTTTATACGAGTGCTAAGGCCAATCTTTCCACCGGTGGATATCTCACCTTCAGCCCGCCGAGGATGTGGCTCAGGTAGTAGATCGGTTGTTGTACTCCAGAATCTTCTCGGGTCAGGACGGAACTGACGACAAGCTCGGAAGCCATAAGGTGGAGGCTGAGCGGTTCTCCCGGAGAGATCGTAGCAAGTTGGGGTAGGTGCGGCAGGTGCTCCTTTAGTCAGTCAAAGGACTCTTGACATTCTGGGGTCCATTCAAAGTTCTTCGGGCTCTTCAGGATTCGGAGGAAGGGAAGGCACTTATCCCCTAATCGAGATAGGAACAGAGCCAGGGAGGCGAGCCTTCCAACCAAATGCTGGACTTCCTTTACTGACCGAGGGGGCTCCATGTTGATGATAGCTTGAACTTTTTCTAGGTTGGCATCTATTCCCTTTCGGTGGATTATGAATCCGAGAAACTTTCCCGAGCTGACCCTGAAGACACACTTGGCGGGATTAAGGCGCATGCCGCATTTTTGCAATGTCCTGAATGTCTCGGTGAGATCCATTAGGTGAGTCCGAGTGAATTTGCTTTTGATGATCATGTCGTCAACGTATACTTCCAGGGTTCCTTTCGATCTGGTGGGCGAACATCTTGTTCATCATCCTTTGGTAGGTTGCCCCTGCATTCTACAACCCGAATGGCATGACTTTGTAGAAGTAAACTCCTCGGTTTGTGATGAATACCATATGTTCCTGGTCTTCAAGCTCCATCTTGATTTGGTTGTACCCCGAGAACGTGTCCAAGAACGTGAGGAGCTCGTGCCTTGAGGTTGTGTCAACTAGCTGGTCAATCCTCGGTAGTGGATAGCAATCCTTCGGGCACACTCAATTGAAGTCGATGTAGTCAACACACATCCTCCAACTTCCATTTGACTTTTTAACGAGGACTACATTCAACAGCCATCGCGGGTATTTTTCTTCTACGATGAATCTCGCTGCCAAGAGTTGCTATATTTCATCGTCAACTGCCTTTTGTCGGTCAAGCGCCAGGAGTTGCTATAGTAAAATGTGTCACAAAATGAGAAAGTGGCTCATCATCCTTTTGGCTAAGACTGAGAAGCAGAGCCGTGGATGGCCTTAGTCACACACTGGCCATGAAGTTGAGCTCGAACTCTTTGGCAAGTTGGTTGAAAGAGGCGATCGAGGCCGGTCTGAGATGGCCATACCACATCCGAGCTGGGCCTCGGAGCGAGGTGGGGAACACCCTGCACATGAGGGCGTCAGAAGTACCATATAGGGCCATCTGGGCCCGAAAGGCGATGATATATTCCGTTGGATCAGAGCCGCCATCATAGGCTTCGAGAACAGGGAGATGGAAGCTTGGAGGGATTGGCTTGTCCTGAACCTCAAGTGTGAAAGGCGATGCTCCTAAAGAGGCCTCGCCAAGCTCCTCCTTGGATTTACGAAACCTATGTTGAACCTTGTCCAGGCGCTGATTTACCAAGCGCAGTTGTGCCCGGAGGGAGTCCGCCGAGTCGGACGACAGGGTTTCGAGCTCGAGGCTGCTGGTGTGGGGGTGTCAAAGGCTTCGCGCGTTGTGCGCGAGCATAAGTCTTGGGCTTAGTCATCATTCGGGCGACGCGACAACAATCATCGTCGTGAGCTATCGAGGAGCCAGGGGTGGTGTAGGAGAGTGTGGGAGCTGGGGTTAGCAACTCCCGCTGTGGCGTCAGCAGGAGCGTCAGGAGTTATCTAGGAGGCAAGATGAGGGAATGATGGTTTGCATCATCCTCGCCAGGACTTGAACTTGGTGCATCAGGTTGAGGAATGCCTCAGCGGAGACGAAAGGTTAAGCAACAACCATTCCCGGGGGCGATAACCTCGGGTCAGTGAACAACCTCCAGTAGCACCCCGGGGTTGCTATATTGGCCTCCTGTTTAGGGGGAGGTGGGTGTTGCTCCCTGAGCCTAGGGGTTGAGTGGGTCGGAAGGCGGTCGTTGCCCAAGTGTTTAGTCAGGTTGCCTGGTTGAGGTTGATCCTACGTCATCGGGCCCTCCTTCTAGCGCCAAAATGATAGTGATCCTTTACACCATGGCAACGCGAGCTGGCATGGCTTGGTTCAGTCCCGGGTGCGCAGGATCATCCACGTCGATGTTCGGTTGGTGAGGATCATAGTCTGGCGAGGTCGGGCTTGGGCTCTGGCTTCAAAGTCGGGGACTCCCTTGGGTTGACCGCTTGCTTCTTGGCCTCCGGTCCCTGCACACAGGTCAAGGTCAGGAAGAGGCTCCCGACTTCGACCCCTCCAAAGATCTTATTAAAACTGAGTGGCAAAACTCTCTTTTGGCTGACCCTACGAGGGGTTTTTATCCTCCCCCTAGGGGACCGGTCGTACCTGTCATATTTATTACTGTTAGCACTATACTCGGTCGGCGCCATCCCGACCTTTGCGGGACCATGTTGTACTCGACGGGCATCATCCCGACCTTTGTTGGACAGTGATGTACTTGGTCGGTGCCATCCCGACCTTTGTGGGATGACACTGTACTCGGTGGGCGTCGTCCCAGCCTTTGCGGGATGATGCTATACTCGTTCGACATCGTGCCGACCCGATCTTTGCGGGTCGGTACGATACTCGTTCAGCACCATCTTGACTTTTGCGGGATGGCGTTGTACTTGGTCAGTGCTGTCGGACTTTTGTGGAATTTACATTGATCGGGGGTACACTCCGACAAATTGTCCTTGATACTGATGTGACTGAGAATAGTGGTCGGAGGGTAGGTTCTGCTCTATCACAACTGAAGCTTAAAACTGTTTGGATCATTTCTGTGTTCCACAACTAGTGTAGATGACACTATTAATTATTATCTTAGTACACTTCAAAGCATCTCCCAGCATGTATGTAATCTGTTTAAACTGTTGACTGTCCTGCCTCAGGAACCAAAATGCACATACATGTACAGTATAACGAGCACTGGTTGATGGAACTTTTAGCAGCATTTTTTTTTATACAATTGCGTCAGGATCTGCACGTACAGCAACATACTCGGACACTATTTTATACTGAGCAGAGCTGGCACACTTTACTGCCAACAATTCTTGTTCGACTACAGCTACAAGATTCCACCAATATATTTTCTTTTGTCCATTTCTGAGCCCCCAAACCAGTGGATTGCATGACGCAGCCAAACCCCACACCTCTTCCACTATCCTTGAACCCATTTTAGTTGAGAAAGCTATGCTTTTTCTTAGGTCTTAACAATCTATACCTACAGGGAAATGTCAGAACCTGTCTACTTGTAATGTGCTTGCCATGGAAGAGTTGTCTTCTCATTGCATATTGTGTGGGTTGGCCACACTGTCCCTCAGAGTTCAAGTTAAGTAGGTTTTCCTTTTTGGGCTGTGTATCACCCCAAAGTTGACTTTTAGCATGTCTGACCCTGCCAGTTTGCCATTCTTGCTGCACGTTGGTCAAACATCCAAGTTTGATAATAAATAAGAAACTCAAAATCAAGAAACTTCTAATACGTGTCGCGTATCCTAAGGCAACTCAAAATTAAGAAAATTAAGGAGAGCCAACCGGGGTGGCGACGAAGCTAACTCCAAAGGCAACCCCGTTGGAACGGAGGAAGGACTGACCATGGAGCCCAAGATCCTAAAACCTGATCCTGAGATTTCTATTATCAACCTTCCACTAGCGCTTGAGACCATATCTCTCGAAGACGTAGAAGTAATTTAAGAGTCATTTCGTTTTTTTTTTGTGTACTTTTTGCTAATTGTTTTCTTTTTCTCTCTTGGGATTTCCTACTTATCTTTATAAAGAATTCCCGAGCGTAATATAAACTATTTTTATTAATGAAAAGAATATTTTATAACTTGTTCTTAGTATAATTTTTTGAATTTACCTTATGAGTAATATTTTCTGAGATGTATTATATTCAAATTCTGTAGAGTATTTGTCCTGATCGAACTTCATCAACAATATAATATGGGCCTTCCTAATTTGGACATAGTTTCCCCAGGTGTGAATTAGATTATTGACTTCAGCCTTGTGGAGCACATCTCCAACCATCAGTCTCCGATGTTAGACCCTTGAGTTGTCTGACTTCACTGTGGCTCATTTATGCACGAAGTTACAGAGATACACTTTTGCTCATACTTTATCAATCATATTATTTGGCTCGGAGGGGTATAACTAGCATTGTATTATCATAAGTCTGGGTTTGGATAGTTGAAAAAAATGACTTCACAATTTCAATTCCGTAGGCAAGACAGTTGAAAAAAATGACTTCACAATTTCAATTCCGTAGGCAAGAGAGAATGGGGATTCTTCCATTTATACTTTTGAGGTAGTTCAACGACTCCACAAGATACCAAGGCGTAGGTTTCTTTTGTTTCCATTACTATTTTTTTTTATCTTCTTGTTAGTCATAGGTGCCCTGTAAGTCAATCATGTGAGTGATGACACATGTGACATAATACGTATTCTTTTTACTTATTATATTATTTGATATTTTTATCACTTTACATTACTTGTTATATATATGCATATTTATTATGATGTCCATGGATCTATGTAATGAGAATTAGATCATGATGAGATCATGATAATAAGACTGATTCATCTTTAAACACGTACCTTAAATAATCCTAGTCATAGGTTACTCGAAAGGGACATCGAGATAACCGGACAAACTAGTGTGTTGTATACCATCCATATGATAGAGGCAGTTAGTCTCATAGCTGCTCATGTGAGAACACTAGGGCTATAGTGTAGGTGCTCATTAGAGATTAAGTTCACTGATTGATCCGTTTACATAATGTTGGATGGTTAATGATACCTTATTGTCAGAAAACAATTCCGTTGTTCTAGTGGTGTACGTGATCCTTAGACTTGAGATACCAAAGATATCCTATATGAGTACTCCACTCTTTGAAATCAGACTTATAGGTTTAGAAGTTTTAAATCTAGCACAGCCGGTCATCAAGAGTTATAGCCAACCTTACGAGGGCTATTGAGTGTCAATAAAGGATCATCAGCTCTTGGTGTCATGAGAGAAAAATCTCATGTGTTCTTACTCAAACAAATCCTTGGCCAGGATCATTCGGATTGAGAGAAAAAGAGTTTTCCGAGAGAATCCGATTAGAGCGAGACTCGTGGAAAAACCATATGGGTCTGACAACACCATGCCGATATACGGTCTTTGGTATATTAAATAAATGAGGGACTATAGATACATGATAACTGAGGATAGATAGGTCTAAAGGATTGGATTCTCTTATATCGTCTGGGGACTACGATATAGTGGCATAGTACGTCCCTAGTCAATGAGTAGAGTGAATTATTATGGAGATAATAATTCACTAAGCTAGAAAAAGTTCTGACAGGTATGACTTATGGCCAGCTCGATATTGGGCCTAGAGGGTCACATACATATGGTAGGCATTGCGACAAGTAGAGGTTCAGATATGAGATATCCGTCGGAGCACCTATCTTATTGGATATTCAATAAGCCCATGAATTATTAGATCCTATGGATAAGATCCAATAAGAGCCAATAAGAGATTATTAGATAAAGATCTATTAATCTAAGAGGCTTGGATAGTTGGATGAAGATTCAATACCTAATAAGTAGGATCCATTATGGTTAAGTTGATAAGGGGTCTCTATAAATAGGAGAGAACCAAACACCCATTGGCGAGAGGTTTCTTGGTTGCCACCTATTCTCCTCTCCTCTTCTCCTCCTCAGATAGCAGGTGTGGAGATTTGGGCAGCGATTGGAGGAGCATCGTCGTAGCCCTACTATGTGGATCACCGCTAGAAAGTAGGATGCTTGACCTTATTCATCCTCTCCTACAAATCTGCAGGGATTCATGGATATATGATCTTCCTAGGTAACATAACTAACTCACGTGTAGTTTTCAGTTTCATGGATTTTACGAACCAATCTTTGTACGATGACGAACACATCATTGGAAAATTTAGGGATTTTTGTTTTCTGTTCTTCCACTACACATGAGATGTCACATTTAGATTTCCCTACACTTTTAGAACTGCCATAATATTGAACCGAAGTTGAATGTCAAAGCCTTTAGAAAAGTCTTTAAACTTAGTATTATTAAACCATATTTCATTGTTAGTTATTATGATTCATAGGATGTCAAATCTAAAAATTATGCTCTTCTAAACGAACCTTCTACTTTTTTTTCTTTTTATATAGTTGCTAAGTGTTCGGCCTCTACTCTTTTTGTAAAGTAGTTGACCCATCAATATAGAGAATCCATGGTTCAGTTTCGACCTCAAGATCTATTACATAAGTCATTTCTACGATTAAATCTGCTAAGTTCTGGGACTTTATTGTTGTATGATGATAGTATATGATGTCAAACTCACTAAGCCCAATTGCCCATTTAAGGAGTATCTTGTTCCTTCAATTTTTAGTGCTCAAGTCTCACAAGCACATATAATATGTATATGTTACCATCACTGAAATATGATCAATGATATATTCATGTTTTCAACTTTTAAGATTAAAATGCATGCTTTCCAAAAATATCATTCTTAGTATTCTATAAAATATTGGTTAGTATTCATATCTATTAATGCTTATTTTAAACATTGTATAATAAGTCAAAGTGTACTAGCAAACTTGAATATGAGGTTAAGTTATGATAATAAACATGCATATAGTGACTAGAATTAACAATTGAATTATAATCGACGTTACGTAAATCTCAAGAAATGAATGAGCTTGAATATTATTAAACTAAGAAAGTTTATGTTTTAAACCTCATATATATAGAGGATAATAAGCTACTTAGGCATAAATAAAGTAATAAAAATAATAATAAAAATATTAATAAAAAATAGTATTATATTAAAAATGTTGAGATACAAAATTGAGATTGATTGATGAGTTAAAATTAAAAATATCATATTTGTCAAACCAAATTAGACTTAATTGAAGTTACTGCAACCTTATAATTATATTAGAAAAAGAAAAAAAAACTTAAAATAAGATCTAATGAGATTAAACCCTAGAATTCAAAGTAACATGTTAAGCACCTTGATCTTATTTTAACTTCATTCTCTTTACCAACCTGATATTCCATGACCCTTTCTCTCCTTCTTCAGCCATTCTCTTAATTTTTCTTATGAAGGCTAGGAAACACAGCTCCAAGGAAGATTAAGATAAGAATAACTTAATTCTTCCCTTGCTATACCTAAGGTTTGTGTTACAAGTTATAAGCTAATTTTTTTAGTTACTTTTAAGTAACCTAGACTTTAAATTAATATTTAATTTTTAGATATATTTTTGTATAATTCTCTTATGATTCTAAGACCTCTTATATGACCTTAATATGAGATTGATGTAGGGTAATGATTATCCCGATCTAAGATAATTAGAATCTCTCTTTTCTTTTAGAAAGGATTATACTCAAGCTGAATTGACCTTCTTAGGGATATGATTAAGCTTCATCCTTTTTATATATTTTAAAAAGTTCTCTTAGGGTTTTATAAGATTTACGATTGAGTGAATACCACCTGAATGTACTAAGATATAAGAGCAATTGATATTTATAGGATAAAAAGAGGAAACTATGATATTTGGCATTAACAACTCTACCAAATCTACATAAAAGATAATTAATCATTCTTCTTGATTGACAAGTACTATAAGCCAATAAAAGACTCTAAATATCAAGGTTACAGACACGGAAATAACTAATTTGCAACAATATGCTCATATAGACCTTGCTGATGCTATAGTATTTTTTTCAGCCCATAATGTTGCTTTATATTTTTTAACTTAGCTTACTCAAATATAATAGCTTATGAGCACATTTTTTAGATAAAATTATAGCTGTTTCAATGTGCTTTTCTTCGTAACTAAGGAATGCATTAAAGAAGTTGGTTACCAGTTGTAAAACACTCAATTTCGAAATTCTCTATGCATGAAAGTTTGTTTTATGCACTAGTACTTATTTTGGTGTTTAAGGGTTAGAAAGGGTTTAGAAAATGATAATATTAGTAGAAGCTCTCTTGGAGTTCTCTCTTAAACTCTATATCTCTTGGATGCTTCGTTGAGTAGTGAGTCTTTTATTTTCTAATTATGTATCATTATTTAATTTCCTTGGGGGTAAACTTTGTGTATCTTTTTGTGAATATAAACTTGATAGTGAGCTGTTTTTCGATCTAATTGAAGTATTACAGTGAGTTCATTCATTTTCTATCCGAAAAACTCATTCCAGTAAGTATAATTGTACTGCTAACTTTTCTTTCAAAATTCATTTTGCATTACCCTCATATTAGTTTGGTGTCAGAGCTAAAGGCTAGAGATTATGGCAAGGTGAAATGGAAAATATATAGTTGGTGAAGGTAGCAGCCATGAAGATGATGTTGAGTCATTAAGACTGCAACTATGAAGATTGCTACATAGTCTACAAGAAAAAAAAATAAAATAATTGAAGAATTTTGAAGTAGAAACAACTAGCATGAAAATGATGTCGAAGAATTTACTTCTGATGATGATACACCTCATCATCCAAGGTAGTCAAGAAGATTTCGAGCAAGACATGGAGTCCAAGATGAGTGATAGAACAAATATAATCCAATATTGGATATTTTGGAGTTTGAAGGTGAAATCAATGTTGATGACTTTATCAATTGGCTTAATACAGTGGAAATTTTTTTTGATTTTCATGAACCACTATAACAAATAAAGGAAAAACTTATGGCACTCAAACTTAGACGGAATGTATCTTTTTGGTGGGAAAATATAAAGAAATAAAGAGAATGTGAGGGGAAGAGTAAGACCGTGATATAGGAGAAAATGAAAAGGGAGCTGAAGAGAAAATATTTACCTAACAATTATAGGCAAGAGATCTTTCTCAAAATCTATGATTCCAAGCAAAAAGATTATAGTGTAGAGGAGTACACAGTAGAATTCAATAATCTCATATTAAAAGAAGAGCTTATGGAACTGGAAGAGCAAACCATTATAAGATATTTAGGAGGTCTGAAATATAAGATTCTAAAGTAGTTCAACTACAGCCATATTGGTCTTTAAATGATGCGAGCAAGTTAGCTTTAAAAGTTAAAAATCATCAGAAGTTTGAAAAGAGTTCTTGGTATAGGTAGAAAGAAGGCTATATGAAAGGAGAAAATTCTAAGCCTACTGTCTAGAGTAACTGATATGGGGGTAATGCATATAGGCAAATCTGAGGGCGACATCACATGTGCAGTGGAAGAACAGGCAACAAAAGTCTCCAAATTTCCCAATGATGTGTTTGTCATTGTATGAAGATTGATGCGCCAAATCCACAAAATCAAAAATTACATATATGAAAGATTGTGTTTTACCTAGGGAGATCGTATATCCCTAAATCTCTACAGATCTGTCGGAGAGGGTGAAGGAGGTCAAGCGTTCTTCTCTCTAGCGGTGATCCACACAACAGGGCTATGATGATGCTACTCAAATCTCCAAGCCTACTATTTGAGGAGGAGAAGGGGAGAGGAGAATAGAAGGTGACAATCAAGAAAACCTCTAGCCTATGGGTGTTTAGTTCTCTCTTATTTATAGAAGTCCTCTATCAACTTAACCCTAATGGATCTTGCCCTATTGGGTATTAGATCTTCATCCAACTACCTAAGCCTCTTAGATTAGTGGATCTTTATCCAATAATCTCTCATTGGCTCTTATTGGATCTCATCCATAGGATCTAATAATTCAAGGGCTTATTGGATATCCAATAAGATAGGGACTCCGGCGGATATCTCATATCTGAATCTCTACTAGTCGCAACGCCTACCATATGTGTGTGACCCTCTAAGCCCAATATCGAGTAGACCGTGAGTTATACTTATCAAAACTCCTTCTGGCTCAATGAATTATTATCTCTATAATAATTCACTTGACTCATTGATTATGGACGTACTTGGCTACTACGCCCAACTCCCCAAACGATATAGAAAAATTCAATCCTTTGGACTTATTTGTCCCTAATTACTATGTACCTATATGTTGGGAAATCATGGGGGGCGACATCATATGCGCAGCGGAAGAACAAGAAAACAAAAATCCCCGATTCCCAAAAAGATGTTCGTCGTCGTGCGAAGATTGGTGCGCAAAATCCGCAAAACACAAAACTGCGTATAGAGATTGTGTTACCTAGGGAGATCGTATATCCCTGTTTCCTTGCAGATCCTCAGGAGAGGGTGAAGGAGGTCAAGCGTCCTCCTCTCTAGCGGTGATCCACACAGCAGGGTTGCGACGACGCTCCTCAAAACTCCAGGCCTACTCTGAGGTGGAGAGGGAGAGGAGAATAGGAAGGGCAAGCAAAGACTCTAGCCTATGAGGCTGTGAATCCCTCCTATTTATAGAGATCCCGTGTCAAAACCCTAATGGGTCCTTTTCCCTAGTGGGTATTGGATCTGCATCCAATAAGACAAGGGCTCCGTCGGATATCTCATATCCGAACCTCTACTCATCGCAATGCCTACCATATGTGTGTGACCCTCTAGGCCCAATATCGAGCTGGCCGTGAGTCATACCTGTCAGAACTCCTTCTAACTAAGTGAATTATTATCTCTGTAATAATTCACTCGACTCATCGACTACGGAAGTACTAGGCCACTACGCTGTAGTCCCCAGACGATACAGGGGAATCCAATCCATTGGACCTGTCTGTCCTCAGTTACCATGTACCTATAGTCCCTCATCCATCTAATATCCCAGAGACCGTATATCGAGCATGGTGCTGTCAGACCCATACGGTTTCTACTCGAGTCTCGCTCTAATCGGATTCTCCCGGAGAACTCTTTCTCTCTCAACCCGAATGACCCTGGCCAGGGATTTGTCTGAGCAAGAACACATGGGATATTCCTCTCATGATACCGAGAGTGGATGATCCTCTATCGACACTCAATAGCCCTCGTAAGGTCGACTACCACTCCCAATGACCAGCTGTACTAGATCTGGGAACAGCCAAACCTATAAGTCTGGTATCAAAGAGTGGAGCACTCATACAGGACATCCTTGGTGTCTCAAGTCTAAGAACCAGATACACCACTAGGACTACGGAATCGTTGTCTGACAATAAGGCATCATCAACCATCCAGCATTCCGTAAGCGGATCAATCAGTGAACTCATTCTCCAATGAGCACCTGTACTGTATCCCTAGTGTCCCTACATGAGCAGCTATGAGACCAGCTGCATCCATCATATGGACGGGTATACAGCACACCAGTCTATCCGGTTATCACGATGTCCCTCTCGAGTAACCTATGACCGGGATTATTTAGGATATGTGTTTAAAGGTGAATCGATCTCATTATCGTGATCTCATCACGATCCGATTCCCATTGCACAAATCCAAGGACATCACTATACATATGCATTTATGCAATAGTTATAAAGTGATATACGCCAAAAATATAATAAGCAAAAAGATTCTGTATCAAGTCACACGTGCCATCACTCACGTGATTGGCTTGCTGGGCACTTATGACTAGCAATCTCCCACTTGACCTAAAGCCAATCACCTATGTGTCTGATCCCCATCAGACCCCTGTGACGCTCAAAGACAATCTGAGACAATGGCTTTGTTAGTGGATCTGCAATGTTATCTTCGGATGGAACTCTTTCCACTGCTACATCTCCTCGGGTCACGATCTCTCTGATAAGGTGGAACCTCCTCAGAACATGCTTAGATTTCTGATGAGACCTAGGTTCCTTCGCTTGAGCAATTGCCCCGTTGTTGTCGCAATATAGGGAAATCGGCTCCTCACTATCCGGCACGACTCCCAAATCTGTGATGAACTTCTTCAACCAGACTCCCTCCTTTGCTGCATCTGATGCAGCAATGTACTCCGCCTCTGTGGTCGAGTCAGCAGTGGTATCTTGCTTGGAACTCTTCCAGCACACTGCTCCTCCATTCAAGGTGTACACATACCCTGAATTCGACTTGCTATCATCGACATCAGACTGAAAACTTGAGTCAGTGTAGCCTTCAACCTTAAGGCTATTACCTCCATATACTAGTAAAAGATCCTTAGTCCTTCTCAAGTACTTAAGGATACACTTTACTGCTTTCCAGTGCTCCAAGCCTGGATCCGCCTGATACCTGCTCGTGACACTCAGAGCATGCGCTATATCAGGCCTAGTACATAGCATGGCATACATGATAGACCCTATTGCTGAGGCATAAGGTATCATATCCATGTTCGCCCTTTCTTCTGGAGTCTTTGGGGACATACTCGTAGAAAGCGATATCCCATGTCTCATCGGTATGAGACCTCTTTTGGAATTTTCCATGCCAAACCTTTTGACAATAGTTTCTATGTACCTGGACTGGGACAAGCCAAGCATCCTTTTGGATCTATCTCTATAGATTCTAATCCCCAAGATATAAGATGCTTCTCCTAAGTCCTTCATGGAGAAGTGTCTAGATAACCAAGCCTTTATTGTGGATAGCATTCCTATGTCATTCCCAATGATGAGGATGTCATCCACATATAACACCAAAAAGCTAATAGCGCTCCCACTTACCTTTCTGTATACATAAGGCTCATCTTCGTTCTTAACGAAGTCATAAGATCTGATTGCCTCATCAAATCTTATGTTCCAACTTCGGGAAGCTTGCTTTAGTCCATAAATGGATCTAAGCAACCTACACACCTTATCTGGGCAGTTCTTGGACACGAATCCCTCAGGTTGCATCATATACACCTCCTCCTCCAGGTTCCCGTTGAGGAATGCGATTTTCACATCCATCTGCCAGATCTCATAATCATAGTGTGCTGCAATAGCCAATAGAATTCTGATGGATTTTAGCATTGCTACGGGTGAGAAAGTTTCGTCGTAGTCAACACCTTGCCTTTGACGATACCCCTTAGCCACTAGCCTTGCTTTATAGGTCTCTACCTTTCCATCTACTCCGATCTTTTTCTTAAAGATCCACTTGCAACCGATGGGTACAATACCTTCGGGTGCATCAACTAGGTTCCAAACCTTATTGGAGTACATAGAATCCATCTCAGAATTCATGGCTTCTTTCCACTTCCCGGAGTCTATACTCATAATAGCCTCCTCGTAGGTCTGAGGATCAATATCCTCTACATCCTCTGCTCTAATATGTCCCACATATCTCTCAGGAGGATGGGATACTCTATCAGACCTGCGTAAAGTTGAAACTTGTGTATTAGATACCTGAACAGACTCGGGCTGTAGAGTGGTGCTTGAGCTTGGTTCTCCAACCTCGCTCAATTCTATCATTCTCCCACTGTCTCCGTCAAGAATGTGTTCCTTCTCAAGGAACACTGCTCTCTTAGCTACAAAGACCTTTTGGTCCTCGAGATGATAGAAGTAATACCCACAAGTTTCCTTGGGGTATCCCACAAATTTACATCGCCCTGTCCTTGATTCTAACTTATCGGGGTTGTGTCTTTTAACATGGGCAGAGCAGCCCCAAATCTTAACTACTTTAAGATCAGGCTTCTTCCCTTTCCATATCTCATATGGTGTAGACACCACCGACTTAGTTGGAACTCTGTTCAGAAGGTAAGCTGCGGTTTCTAGGGCATATCCCCAGAATGAGATGGGTAGGTCAGCGAAACTCATCATGGACCGTACCATATCTAATAATGTACGATTTCTCCTTTCAGAGACACCATTGAGCTGAGGTGTATAAGGAGGTGTCCATTGGGATAATATCCCATGGTCCTTGAGGAAGTGAGTAAACTCTGTACTTAAGTACTCACCTCCTCGATCTGATCGAAGAGTTTTGATACTCTTTCCAGTCTGGTTCTCCACCTCATTCTTATACTCTCTGAATTTCTCAAAGGCCTCGGACTTGTACTTCATTAAGTACACATATCCATACCTTGAGAAATCATCAGTAAATGTAATGAAGTAGGAGTAACCTCCAATGGCATGAGTTGACATGGGTCCACATACATCACTATGTATGAGTTCCAACAACTCAGTGGCTCTCTCTCCAGTTCCACTAAATGGAGAGTTGGTCAGTTTTCCACGAATGCAAGGCTCACAAGTTGCATATGACACATAGTCGAATGGATCTAGATATCCATCATTTAGCAACTTTTGAATCCTTCTTTCATGGATGTGACCTAGCCTACAATGCCACAGGTATGCACTGTTCACCTCATCTCGTTTCCTCTTAGACACTTACATTCATGATATATGGAGTAGTGTCTAACATAAATAAACCATTATGCAATGTTCCTTTCGTGATGATCTTATCATCTAATAATATTGAACAACCATTGTTCTCAAAAACAAATTTATATCCACTAACTGTTAAACATGAAATGGAGATAATGTTTTTGATAATAGAAGGAACAAAATAACATGCATCTAATGCAATAAAAGCTCCACTAGGCAGATGTAGGGCGACCTCGCCAACAGCTAATACAGCAACTTTTGCTCCATTACCCATCTTGAGGTCCATCTCACCTCTCTCTAGTCTCCTAGGCCTTGCCAGAACCTGCAACGAATTGCATATATGATAAGCACTACCGGTATCCAATACCCATGTGTTATCATAAGAGTCTGACAAATGGAGACTGATCATGAATGTACCTGAAGTTTCATCAAGCTTTTGTTTCGCCCTTTCTGCAAGGTACTCTTTGCAGTTTCTCTTCCAATGCCCATCTTTACCACAGTGGAAGCACTGGCCTTTGTCCTTTGCTGGGTCTTTCTTAGCAACCTTTGCTTTACCTTGTTTGCCCTTGCCCTTTCCCTTCTTAAGGGACCTTTCTGCTTTCCTTTTCTTTCTGGTCTCACCAGTGTAGAGAACTGGCTTCTCTTTCTTAATAGTACTCTCTGCCTCCCTCAACATATTGAGGAGCTCTGGGAGAGTCACCTCAAGCTTGTTCATATTAAAGTTCATTATGAACTGTGAAAAGGAATCTGGTAGGGACTGAAGCACAATGTCCACACACAAGTTATCCTCTAGGACCATTCCTAGACCTGTGAGTTTCTCTATCCACTCAATCATCTTTAGGACATGGTTCTGAACCGGTGTCCCCTCAGTCATCCTAGCGCGGAAAAGGCTCTTGGATATCTCATATCGTTGAGTCCTTCCTTGTTCCTCAAACAATTTACGGACATGTAGGAGAATGGATCTGGCATCCATCTTTTCATGTTGTCTCTGTAACTCTGGAGTCATAGAGCCCAACATATAGCACTGAGCAAGAGTGGAGTCATCAATGTACTTCACGTAGCGAGCGATCTCATCCTCGCTTGCCCCTTCTTCGGGCGTAGGCATCACTGTATCAAGGACGTACACGATTTTCTCCGCTGTGAGAACAATTCTCAAGTTACGGAGCCAATCCGTATAATTTGGACCAGTGAGGCGGTTGACATCAAGTATGCCACGTAAGGGATTTGAAAGCGACATTTTCTGAAAATAAAGATGTAGCAAAAATGAATAACATGCAGATTTTGCAAGAAATAAACTATCAAGATATGGACTTCTATCTTAATATGCTCCCACTATTTTACTAACGAGTCACGCGACACCCTCAGCACGTGAAACGGAAGTCTCCGGCAGACTTCTAGTGGGGATCAGGATCCAATCAGCGTCTTAGTGTAACCTCGAGGGACTCGACCAATCACACTAAGCCTAAAAGGTAGACAACTCTTGCCGATCACAACTCCTTGTGATTCCCGTCCTGTTCGGCCTCCGAATCACCATGGCCTCGAGGGACTCGACCAACCATGATGCTCGGTTAAGTCAACACCTTCGTTACAAGATGAGTCTGATTTGATGATATACCCTCGAGGGACTCGACCAAGCATATCATGCCCTCAGGTCACCGGTGACATCTCTATGTCGTAAGCAAGATAACGAATCGCGATATAGGTGAGTCTCGAGGGACTCGACCAACTCAACCTACACCGGGATTCGGTTCCTACTCATAACGATGGAAGGCCACGTGGGTCAATCTAATTGCCTCACGTTTACCGACTTAATATTATCGAGAGATGTTTCTATGATTTGGTCTCCTATTATGACATGTCACACATGTACATATTTAATATATATCTACATCGCATGCAAATATATATACATATCTAGTATGTGTATAAGCAATCACACCAGATGATCATGGACCACAACCTAATATGATTAGGCCCGAGCCAGTAGGCCTAATCACTCACATCAAGATCTATGTGTGCAACGGTGCATCTCCATGCCTTTTGATCGTCCATCTCGTCCTCGTTGGTTCCGTCGACATCTTGATGCATCTTCATGCATCACGATCGTCCGTCTCGTGGGTCCCGCTATGGCTTCCACGCTCCCGCTGCGCCTCCTCATGTGATTACAACTTAATCATAGGCACGCAGGCCCGACAATAAACGAGAAATATAATGGAGGTTCGCAGACCTCAATAATAATAATCACAAGTACACACATCACACGGTCCATGATCATCCGTCCACACATCATACATCACATGTATAAATAATCATCATCATGTAAGACTACTAGATAATAATAAAAATAATAATCAACTAAACCTTTTAATTAATTAATATTTTTTTGAAATCAGGGACATGTAGGGAATTTCTCAATTCTTAAGGGTATTTTCGTAATTTGGACAAAAGACAGAAACTGGAATTTCTCAAATTCCGAGGGGCAAAACTGTCTTTTGCGCAGAAAACCCTAATACCCTTTCCCCTTTTCGCTGCTTCCGCCACCGCCACCCTACCGGCGGCGGCCTGTGCGGCGGGGCGAGGGCACTGCCCTCGCCTGCAGGCAGCACGCTCGCTGGCGGCGTTGCCGCTGCAGGTGGGCTCCCCCTTCGGGCGTCGCTGCCTCCGCAGGCGGTGCTGTCCCGCCGGGCGGCCGCCCCTGTGGGGGGGGGTTTCGCCCGCGGGAGCAGCGGCGGCAGGCGTCGCGCGTCGCTGCTGCTAGTCATAAGTGCCCAGCAAGCCAATCACGTGAGTGATGGCACGTGTGACTTGATACAGAATCTTTTTGCTTATTATATTTTGGCATATATCACTTTATAACTATTGCATAAATGCATATATATTGTGATGTCCTTGGATTTGTGCAATGGGAATCGGATCGTGATGAGATCACGATAATGAGATCGATTCACCTTTAAACACATATCCTAAATAATCCCGGTCATAGGTTACTCGAGAGGGACATCATGATAACCGGATAGACTGGTGTGCTGTATACCCGTCCATATGATGGATGCAGCTGGTCTCATAGCTGCTCGTGTAGGGACACTAGGGATACAGTACAGGTGCTCATTGGAGAATGAGTTCACTGATTGATCCGCTTACGGAATGCTGGATGGTTGATGATGCCTTATTGTCAGACAACGATTCCGTAGTCCTAGTGGTGTATCTGGTTCTTAGACTTGAGACACCAAGGATGTCCTGTATGAGTGCTCCACTCTTTGATACCAGACTTATAGGTTTGGCTGTTCCCAGATCTAGTACAGCTGGTCATTGGGAGTGGTAGTCGACCTTACGAGGGCTATTGAGTGTCGATAGAGGATCATCCACTCTCGGTATCATGAGAGGAATATCCCATGTGTTCTTGCTCAGACAAATCCCTGGCCAGGGTCATTCGGGTTGAGAGAGAAAGAGTTCTCCGGGAGAATCCGATTAGAGCGAGACTCGAGTAGAAACCGTATGGGTCTGACAGCACCATGCTCGATATACGGTCTCTGGGATATTAGATGGATGAGGGACTATAGGTACATGGTAACTGAGGACAGACAGGTCCAATGGATTGGATTCCCCTGTATCGTCTGGGGACTACGGCGTAGTGGCCTAGTACTTCCGTAGTCGATGAGTCGAGTGAATTATTACAGAGATAATAATTCACTGAGTTAGAAGGAGTTCTGACAGGTATGACTCACGGCCAGCTCGATATTGGGCCTAGAGGGTCACACACATATGGTAGGCATTGCGATGAGTAGAGGTTCGGATATGAGATATCCGACGGAGCCCTTGTCTTATTGGATGCAGATCCAATACCCACTAGGGAAAAGGACCCATTAGGGTTTTGACACGGGATCTCTATAAATAGGAGGGATTCACAGCCTCATAGGCTAGAGTCTTTGCTTGCCCTTCCTATTCTCCTCTCCCTCTCCACCTCAGAGTAGGCCTGGAGTTTTGAGGAGCGTCGTCGCAACCCTGCTGTGTGGATCACCGCTAGAGAGGAGGACGCTTGACCTCCTTCACCCTCTCCTAAGGATCTGCAAGGAAACAGGGATATACGATCTCCCTAGGTAACACAATCTCTATACGCAGTTTTGTGTTTTGCGGATTTTTGCGCACCAATCTTCGCACGACGACGAACATCTTTTTGGGAATCGGGGATTTTGTTTTCTTGTTCTTCCGCTGCGCATATGATGTCGCCCCCCTCTTATGATTTCCCAACAGTGGTATCAGAGCCAGGTTGTTCGTGCGAATGATTGGTTTTTGAACTGCGTGTGTTGTGTTTAGGAAGAATATTGACGTCAAAATCGTCGACGCAAAAGCGAGGAAGGGCAGCAACAGTTGCTGTCGTCGATCTGCATGCCTGCAGCCACCTGCAGCGGCAGCCGCAGCCAGGCAGCACAGCGCCGGCGCATGCGCCGGCGCTATGCCTGCAGCAGCCGGCCGGCGGTCTGCTTGCAGCAGGCTTGCTGCCGACGGGGCTGGCAACCCACGGGCAGAGGCGCCGCAGGGCAGCGGCGCCTGCCGCCGAAAGGAAGCGGCGCCTGCCGCCGCAGGGCAGCGACGCGCGACGCCTGCCGCCGCTACTCCCGCGGGCGAAACCCCCCCCACAGGGGCGGCCGCCCGGCGGGACAGCACCGCCTGCGGAGGCAGCGACGCCCGAAGGGGGAGCCCACCTGCAGCGACGCCTGCCGCCGCTACTCCCGCGGGCGAAACCCCCCTCACAGGGGCGGCCGCCTGGCGGGACAGCACCGCCTGCGGAGGCAGCGGCGCCCGAAGGGGGCGCCCACCCGCAGCGGCGTCGCCGCCAGCGGGCGTGCCGCCTGCAGGCGAGGGCAGTGCCCTCGCCCCGCCGCACAGGCGCCGCCGGCAGGGTGGCGGCGGCGGCAGCAGCAGAGGGGGAATTAGGGTTTTGGGCAAAAAGACAGTTTTGCCCCTACGAATTTGATAAATTCCAGTTTCTGTCTTTTGTCCAAATTACGAAAATACCCTTAGGAATTGAGAAATTCCCTACATGTCCCTGATTTCAGAAAATATTAATTAATTAAAAGGTTTAGTTGATTATTATTTTTATTATTATCTAGTAGTCCTACATGATGATGATTATTTATACATGTGATGTATGATGAGTGGACGGATGATCATGGACCGTGTGATGTGTGTACTTGTGATTATTATTATTGAGGTCTGCGAACCTCCATTATATTTCTCGTTTATTGTCGGGCCTGCGTGCCTATGATTAAGTTGTAATCACATGAGGAGGCGCAGCGGGAGCGTGGAAGCCATAGCGGGACCCACGAGACGGACGATCGTGATGCATGGAGATGCATCAAGATGTCGACGGAACCAACGAGGACGAGATGGACGATCACAAGGCATGGAGATGCACCGTTGCACACATAGATCTTGATGTGAGTGATTAGGCCTACTGGCTCGGGCCTAATCATATTAGGTTGTGGTCCATGATCATCTGGTGTGATTGCTTATACACATACTAGATATGTATATATATTTGCATGCGATGTAGATATATATTAAATATGTATATGTGTGACATGTCATATTAGGAGACCAAATCATAGAAACATCTCTCGATAATATTAAGTCGGTAAACGTGAGGCAATTAGATTGACCCACGTGGCCTTCCATCGTTATGAGTAGGAACCGAATCCCGGTGTAGGTTGAGTTGGTCGAGTCCCTCGAGACTCACCTATATCGCGATTCGCTATCTTGCTTACGACATAGAGATGTCACCGGTGACCTGAGGGCATGATATGCTTGGTCGAGTCCCTCGAGGGTATATCATCAAATCAGACTCATCTTGTAACGAAGGTGTTGACTTAACCGAGCATCATGGTTGGTCGAGTCCCTCGAGGCCATGGTGATTCGGAGGCCGAACAGGACGGGAATCACAAGGAGTTGTGATCGGCAAGAGTTGTCTACCTTTTAGGCTTAGTGTGATTGGTCGAGTCCCTCGAGGTTACACTAAGACGCTGATTGGATCCTGATCCCCACTAGAAGTCTGCCGGAGACTTCCGTTTCACGTGCTGAGGGTGTCGCGTGACTCGTTAGTAAAATAGTGGGAGCATATTAAGATAGAAGTCCATATCTTGATAGTTTATTTCTTGCAAAATCTGCATGTTATTCATTTTTGCTACATCTTTATTTTCAGAAAATGTCGCTTTCAAATCCCTTACGTGGCATACTTGATGTCAACCGCCTCACTGGTCCAAATTATACGGATTGGCTCCGTAACTTGAGAATTGTTCTCACAGCGGAGAAAATCGTGTACGTCCTTGATACAGTGATGCCTACGCCCGAAGAAGGGGCAAGCGAGGATGAGATCGCTCGCTACGTGAAGTACATTGATGACTCCACTCTTGCTCAGTGCTATATGTTGGGCTCTATGACTCCAGAGTTACAGAGACAACATGAAAAGATGGATGCCAGATCCATTCTCCTACATGTCCGCAAATTGTTTGAGGAACAGGGAAGGACTCAACGATATGAGATATCCAAGAGCCTTTTCCGCGCTAGGATGACTAAGGGGACACCGGTTCAGAACCATGTCCTAAAGATGATTGAGTGGATAGAGAAACTCACAGGTCTAGGAATGGTCCTAGAGGATAACTTGTGTGTGGACATTGTGCTTCAGTCCCTACCAGATTCCTTTTCACAGTTCATAATGAATTTTAATATGAACAAGCTTGAGGTGACTCTCCCAGAGCTCCTCAATATGTTGAGGGAGGCAGAGAGTACTATTAAGAAAGAGAAGCCAGTTCTCTACACTGGTGAGACCAGAAAGAAAAGGAAAGCAGAAAGGTCCCTTAAGAAGGGAAAGGGCAAGGGCAAACAAGGTAAAGCAAAGGTTGCTAAGAAAGACCCAACAAAGGACAAAGGCCAGTGCTTCCACTGTGGTAAAGATGGGCACTGGAAGAGAAACTGCAAAGAGTACCTTGCAGAAAGGGCGAAACAAAAGCTTGATGAAGCTTCAGGTACATTCATGATCAGTCTCCATTTGTCAGACTCTTATGATAACACATGGGTATTAGATACCGGTAGTGCTTATCATATATGCAATTCGTTGCAGGTTCTGGCAAGGCCTAGGAGACTAGAGAGAGGCGAGATGGACCTCAAGATGGGTAATGGAGCAAAAGTTGCTGTATTAGCTGTTGGCGAGGTCGCCCTACATCTGCCTAGTGGAGCTTTTATTGCATTAGATGCATGTTATTTTGTTCCTTCTATTATCAAAAACATTATCTCCATTTCATGTTTAACAGTTAGTGGATATAAATTTATTTTTGAGAACAATGGTTGTTCGATATTATTAGATGATAAGATCATCACGAAAGGAACATTGCATAATGGTTTATTTATGTTAGACACCACTCCACATATCATGAATATAAATGTGTCCAAAAGGAAACGAGATGAGTTGAACAGTGCATACCTGTGGCATTGTAGGCTAGGTCACATCCATGAAAGAAGGATTCAAAAGTTGCTAAATGATGGATATCTAGATCCATTCGACTATGTGTCATATGCAACTTGTGAGCCTTGCATTCGTGGAAAACTGACCAACTCTCTATTTAGTGGAACTGGAGAGAGAGCCACTGAGTTGTTGGAATTCATACATAGTGATGTATGTGGACCCATGTCAACTCATGCCATTGGAGGTTACTCCTACTTCATTACATTTACTGATGATTTCTCAAGGTATGGATATGTGTACTTAATGAAGTACAAGTCCGAGGCCTTTGAGAAATTCAGAGAGTATAAGAATGAGGTGGAGAACCAGACTGGAAAGAGTATCAAAACTCTTCGATCAGATCGAGGAGGTGAGTACTTAAGTACAGAGTTTACTCACTTCCTCAAGGACCATGGGATATTATCCCAATGGACACCTCCTTATACACCTCAGCTCAATGGTGTCTCTGAAAGGAGAAATCGTACATTATTAGATATGGTACGGTCCATGATGAGTTTCGCTGACCTACCCATCTCATTCTGGGGATATGCCCTAGAAACCGCAGCTTACCTTCTGAACAGAGTTCCAACTAAGTCGGTGGTGTCTACACCATATGAGATATGGAAAGGGAAGAAGCCTGATCTTAAAGTAGTTAAGATTTGGGGCTGCTCTGCCCATGTTAAAAGACACAACCCCGATAAGTTAGAATCAAGGACAGGGCGATGTAAATTTGTGGGATACCCCAAGGAAACTTGTGGGTATTACTTCTATCATCTCGAGGACCAAAAGGTCTTTGTAGCTAAGAGAGCAGTGTTCCTTGAGAAGGAACACATTCTTGACGGAGACAGTGGGAGAATGATAGAATTGAGCGAGGTTGGAGAACCAAGCTCAAGCACCACTCTACAGCCCGAGTCTGTTCAGGTATCTAATACACAAGTTTCAACTTTACGCATGTCTGATAGAGTATCCCATCCTCCTGAGAGATATGTGGGACATATTAGAGCAGAGGATGTAGAGGATATTGATCCTCAGACCTACGAGGAGGCTATTATGAGTATAGACTCCGGGAAGTGGAAAGAAGCCATGAATTCTGAGATGGATTCTATGTACTCCAATAAGGTTTGGAACCTAGTTGATGCACCCGAAGGTATTGTACCCATCGGTTGCAAGTGGATCTTTAAGAAAAAGATCGGAGTAGATGGAAAGGTAGAGACCTATAAAGCAAGGCTAGTGGCTAAGGGGTATCGTCAAAGGCAAGGTGTTGACTACGACGAAACTTTCTCACCCGTAGCAATGCTAAAATCCATCAGAATTCTATTGGCTATTGCAGCACACTATGATTATGAGATCTGGCAGATGGATGTGAAAACCGCATTCCTCAACGGGAACCTGGAGGAGGAGGTGTATATGATGCAACCTGAGGGATTCATGTCCAAGAACTGCCCAGATAAGGTGTGTAGGTTGCTTAGATCCATTTATGGACTAAAGCAAGCTTCCCGAAGTTGGAACATAAGATTTGATGAGGCAATCAGATCTTATGACTTCGTTAAGAACGAAGATGAGCCTTGTGTATACAGAAAGGTAAGTGGGAGCGCTATTAGCTTTTTGGTGTTATATGTGGATGACATCCTCATCATTGGGAATGACATAGGAATGCTATCCACAATAAAGGCTTGGTTATCTAGACACTTCTCCATGAAGGACTTAGGAGAAGCATCTTATATCTTGGGGATTAGAATCTATAGAGATAGATCCAAAAGGATGCTTGGCTTGTCCCAGTCCAGGTACATAGAAACTATTGTCAAAAGGTTTGGCATGGAAAATTCCAAAAGAGGTCTCATACCGATGAGACATGGGATATCGCTTTCTACGAGTATGTCCCCAAAGACTCCAGAAGAAAGGGCGAACATGGATATGATACCTTATGCCTCAGCAATAGGGTCTATCATGTATGCCATGCTATGTACTAGGCCTGATATAGCGCATGCTCTGAGTGTCACGAGCAGGTATCAGGCGGATCCAGGCTTGGAGCACTAGAAAGCAGTAAAGTGTATCCTTAAGTACTTGAGAAGGACTAAGGATCTTTTACTAGTATATGGAGGTAATAGCCTTAAGGTTGAAGGCTACACTGACTCAAGTTTTCAGTCTGATGTCGATGATAGCAAGTCGAATTCAGGGTATGTGTACACCTTGAATGGAGGAGCAGTATGCTGGAAGAGTTCCAAGCAAGATACCACTGCTGACTCGACCACAGAGGCGGAGTACATTGCTGCATCAGATGCAGCAAAGGAGGGAGTCTGGGTGAAGAAGTTCATCACAGATTTGGGAGTCGATACAGATAGCGACAAGTCGACTTCCTTATATTGCGACAACTATAGGGTGATTACTCAAATAAGGGAACCCGGGTCTCATCTGAAGTGTTCTGAGGAGGTTCCAGCTTATAAGAGAGATCGTAACCCGAGGAGATGTAGCAGTGGAAAGAGTTCCATCCGAAGATAACATTGCAGATCCACTTACAAAGCCATTGTCTCAGATTGTCTTTGAGCGTCACAGGGGTCTGATGGGGATCAGACACATAGGTGATTGGCTTTAGGTCAAGTGGGAGATTGCTAGTCATAAGTGCCCAGCAAGCCAATCACGTGAGTGATGGCACGTGTGACTTGATACAGAATCTTTTTGCTTATTATATTTTGGCATATATCACTTTATAACTATTGCATAAATGCATATATATTGTGATGTCCTTGGATTTGTGCAATGGGAATCGGATCGTGATGAGATCACGATAATGAGATCGATTCACCTTTAAACACATATCCTAAATAATCCCGGTCATAGGTTACTCGAGAGGGACATCGTGATAACCGGATAGACTGGTGTGCTGTATACCCGTCCATATGATGGATGCAGCTGGTCTCATAGCTGCTCGTGTAGGGACACTAGGGATACAGTACAGGTGCTCATTGGAGAATGAGTTCACTGATTGATCCGCTTACGGAATGCTGGATGGTTGATGATGCCTTATTGTCAGACAACGATTCCGTAGTCCTAGTGGTGTATCTGGTTCTTAGACTTGAGACACCAAGGATGTCCTGTATGAGTGCTCCACTCTTTGATACCAGACTTATAGGTTTGGCTGTTCCCAGATCTAGTACAGCTGGTCATTGGGAGTGGTAGTCGACCTTACGAGGGCTATTGAGTGTCGATAGAGGATCATCCACTCTCGGTATCATGAGAGGAATATCCCATGTGTTCTTGCTCAGACAAATCCCTGGCCAGGGTCATTCGGGTTGAGAGAGAAAGAGTTCTCCGGGAGAATCCGATTAGAGCGAGACTCGAGTAGAAACCGTATGGGTCTGACAGCACCATGCTCGATATACGGTCTCTGGGATATTAGATGGATGAGGGACTATAGGTACATGGTAACTGAGGACAGACAGGTCCAATGGATTGGATTCCCCTGTATCGTCTGGGGACTACGGCGTAGTGGCCTAGTACTTCCGTAGTCGATGAGTCGAGTGAATTATTACAGAGATAATAATTCACTGAGTTAGAAGGAGTTCTGACAGGTATGACTCACGGCCAGCTCGATATTGGGCCTAGAGGGTCACACACATATGGTAGGCATTGCGATGAGTAGAGGTTCGGATATGAGATATCCGACGGAGCCCTTGTCTTATTGGATGCAGATCCAATACCCACTAGGGAAAAGGACCCATTAGGGTTTTGACACGGGATCTCTATAAATAGGAGGGATTCACAGCCTCATAGGCTAGAGTCTTTGCTTGCCCTTCCTATTCTCCTCTCCCTCTCCACCTCAGAGTAGGCCTGGAGTTTTGAGGAGCGTCGTCGCAACCCTGCTGTGTGGATCACCGCTAGAGAGGAGGACGCTTGACCTTCTTCACCCTCTCCTGAGGATCTGCAAGGAAACAGGGATATACGATCTCCCTAGGTAACACAATCTCTATACGCAGTTTTGTGTTTTGCGGATTTTTGCGCACCAATCTTCGCACGACGACGAACATCTTTTTGGGAATCGGGGATTTTGTTTTCTTGTTCTTCCGCTGCGCATATGATGTCGCCCCCCTCTTATGATTTCCCAACAGCTGCCCTGCGGCGGCAGGCGCCGTTGCCCTGCGGCGCCTCTGCCCGTGGGTTGCCAGCCCCGCCAGCAGCAAGCCTGCTGCAAGCAGACCGCCGGCTGGCTGCTGCAGGCACAGCGCTTGCGCATGCGCCGGCTGCTGCAGGCACAGCGCTTGCGCATGCGCCGGCGCTGTGCTACCTGGCTGCGGCTGCCGCTGCCGCTACAGGTGGCTGCAGGCATGCAGATCGAGGGCAGCAACTGTTGCTGCCCTTCCTCGCTTTTGCGTCAACGATTTTGACGTCAATATTCTTCCTAAACACAACACACGCAGTTCAAAAACCAATCATTCGCAGAACAACCTGGCTCTGATACCACTGTTGGGAAATCATGGGGGGCGACATCATATGCGTAGCGGAAGAACAAGAAAACAAAAATCCCCGATTCCCAAAAAGATGTTCGTCGTCGTGCGAAGATTGGTGCGCAAAATCCGCAAAACACAAAACTGCGTATAGAGATTGTGTTACCTAGGGAGATCGTATATCCCTGTTTCCTTGCAGATCCTCAGGAGAGGGTGAAGGAGGTCAAGCGTCCTCCTCTCTAGCGGTGATCCACACAGCAGGGTTGCGACGACGCTCCTCAAAACTCCAGGCCTACTCTGAGGTGGAGAGGGAGAGGAGAATAGGAAGGGCAAGCAAAGACTCTAGCCTATGAGGCTGTGAATCCCTCCTATTTATAGAGATCCCGTGTCAAAACCCTAATGGGTCCTTTTCCCTAGTGGGTATTGGATCTGCATCCAATAAGACAAGGGCTCCGTCGGATATCTCATATCCGAACCTCTACTCATCGCAATGCCTACCATATGTGTGTGACCCTCTAGGCCCAATATCGAGCTGGCCGTGAGTCATACCTGTCAGAACTCCTTCTAACTAAGTGAATTATTATCTCTGTAATAATTCACTCGACTCATCGACTACGGAAGTACTAGGCCACTACGCCGTAGTCCCCAGACGATACAGGGGAATCCAATCCATTGGACCTGTCTGTCCTCAGTTACCATGTACCTATAGTCCCTCATCCATCTAATATCCCAGAGACCGTATATCGAGCATGGTGCTGTCAGACCCATACGGTTTCTACTCGAGTCTCGCTCTAATCGGATTCTCCCGGAGAACTCTTTCTCTCTCAACCCGAATGACCCTGGCCAGGGATTTGTCTGAGCAAGAACACATGGGATATTCCTCTCATGATACCGAGAGTGGATGATCCTCTATCGACACTCAATAGCCCTCGTAAGGTCGACTACCACTCCCAATGACCAGCTGTACTAGATCTGGGAACAGCCAAACCTATAAGTCTGGTATCAAAGAGTGGAGCACTCATACAGGACATCCTTGGTGTCTCAAGTCTAAGAACCAGATACACCACTAGGACTACGGAATCGTTGTCTGACAATAAGGCATCATCAACCATCCAGCATTCCGTAAGCGGATCAATCAGTGAACTCATTCTCCAATGAGCACCTGTACTGTATCCCTAGTGTCCCTACACGAGCAGCTATGAGACCAGCTGCATCCATCATATGGACGGGTATACAGCACACCAGTCTATCCGGTTATCACGATGTCCCTCTCGAGTAACCTATGACCGGGATTATTTAGGATATGTGTTTAAAGGTGAATCGATCTCATTATCGTGATCTCATCACGATCCGATTCCCATTGCACAAATCCAAGGACATCACTATACATATGCATTTATGCAATAGTTATAAAGTGATATACGCCAAAAATATAATAAGCAAAAAGATTCTGTATCAAGTCACACTATAGTCTCTCATCTATCTAATATCCTAGAGACTGTATATTGGGCATGGTGTTGTCAGACCCATAAGGTTTCTACTCGAGTCTCGCTATAATTGAAATCTCCCAAAGAACTCTCTCTCAAAATCCGAATGACCCTAGCTAGGGATTTGTCTGAGCAAGAACATATGGGATATTACATTCATGACACCAAGAGTGGATAATCCTCTATCGAAACTTAATAGTCCTCGTAAGATTGGCTGCCACTCCCGATGACCGATTGTGCTAGATTTATAACTTCCAGGCCTATAAGTCTAGTATCAAATATTGAAGTACTCATATAGAACATCATTAGTGTCTCAAGTCTAAGGACTAGGTACACCATTGGGACAACAGAATCGCTGTCTAAAAATGAGGTATTATTAACCATCCAGCATTCCATGAGTGGATCAATCAGTGAACTCATTCTCCAATGAGTACTTGCGTTGTAGTCCTAGTGTCCCCATACGAGCAACTATGAGACCAGCTACCACAATCAAATGGATGGGTATATAGCACATAAGTTTGTCCGGTTATCTCGATGTCCCTTTCAAGTAACCTATGATTAGGATTATTTAGGGTCTATGTTTAAAGGTGAATCAGTCTAATTATCGTGATCTCATCACGATCCGATTCCCATTACACAGATCCATGGATATCACATATATGCAACAAACAATATAAAGTGATAAAATACTAAAATATAATAAGCAAAAAAGAATATGTATTACGTCACACATATCATCACTCATGTGATTGGCTTGCAGGGCACCTATGACTAGCAATCTCCCACTTGACCTAAAGCCAATCACCTATATGTCTGATCCCTATCAGACCTCTATGACACTCAAAGATAATCTGAGATAATAACTTTGTTAGTGGATCTACGATGTTATCTTTGGATAGAACTCTTTCCACTACTACGTCTCCTCAGGTCATGATCTTTTTGATTAAGTGGAACCTCCTCAGAATGTGCTTAGACTTCTGATGAGACATGGATTCCTTCGCTTGAGCAATCATCCCTTTATTGTTAAAATATAAGGGAATCAGCTCCTCATTGCTCAACATGACTCCTAGATATATGATGAAATTCTTCATCCAGACTCCCTCCTTTGCTGCCTTTGTTGCAGCAACGTACTCTGCCTCTATAATTGAGTCAGCAGTAGTATCGTGCTTGGAACTATTCCAGCATACTTCTCCTCCATTCAGGGTGAACATATACTCTGAATTAGACTTGTTATCATCGATATCAGACTGGAAACTTAAGTCTGTGTAGCCTTCAACCCTGAGGCTACTACCTCCATATACTAGTAAAAGATCCTTAGTCCTTCTCAAATACTTAAGGATACACTTTACTACTTTCTAGTGCTCCAAGCCTTGATCCATATGATACCTGCACGTGATACTTAGAGCATACACTATATCAGGCCTGGTACATAGCATTACATATATGATAGACTCTATTGCTGAGGCATAGGGTATCCTATCCATGTTTACCCTTTCCTCAGTTATCTTTGGGGATAAACTCCTAGAAAGTGATATCCCATGTCTCATTAGTATGAGATCTCGCTTAGAATTTTTCATGCCAAACCTTTTGACAATGGTATCTATGTACCTGTATTGGGACAAGCCAAGCATCCTCTTGGATCAATTTCTATAGATCCGAATTTCCAAGATATAGGATGCTTCTCCTAAGTCCTTCATGGAGAAGTGTATAGATTACCAAGATTTTACTATAGATTGCTGTCATGCCCCCCTCAAATCGATAATATTAAAATTTTTCATCACAAATCAGTTTAGGATCCAAACTAACATTTGAGGACACTGAGAAACATTCAGTCAAATTTACATCCACACAAACTGTGCAGTTTATAATCATATATCACATCACTTGATAATTCACATTTATGGAAATCGAAGCCAACTTAACAAAATTAACAACACTTATAAATCCATAAGATAAACACTTTATACAATCAGAACTCCAACCATTTACCACCAGTTCATATCATTGTAAACTAAACTTAACATTCTAAAATTTCAAATAAGAGAGATCTTTCTAACACTTTTACACGATATATCTATTTAGGTTTATCGATAACATTTCATTACATATAAAATATGCTTATACAATAATAATATAACAACCAACAAGACTTGCCCACAATTCTGAATGGCTCTCCACTGCCTCAGCCCAATTCAAACATCTCAAAGAGTGACAAGCTAACTTGAAATATTTATATAACGGAGTGAACAAAAAATAGCTCAGCAAGTGAAAAAATATATCCAAAATGAAAACAGATAGTTTCAAACAAACAAAGTATCATAATGTAAGACAAAATAAAAGAGATTCAAGGATACCATCTCATTCGATACAGAATTGTAATGTCATTTCATTCAAAACATATTTGGTTCATAACAAATGGAATAGTGAGTAATCGAAGCATATTAATAGCGTATGAAATGTTCTGGAGCATATCAACAGCGTATAGAATATTTCGGAGTATATCAATGGCAAATGAAATATTTTGGAGCATATTAATAACAAATGAAACGTTTTGGAGCTTATCAATGGTGTATGAAATGTTTCGGAGCATATCAATAACAAATAAAATAATTTGAAATATATCAATGACATATGGAATATTTTAAAGCATATCAATGGCGTATGAACATTTCAGAGGCATAAGGAGCATTTCAGAATATATCAATACCATATGAAATATTTCAGAGTATATCAATGACATATGAACTATTTCGGAGCATATCAAAGAACAAATACGAAATAGAAGCTCAAACGTTGTATTTGACGTTGCATTCATATCATTCTTATCGAAAGCATATATAGAAATACATAACCAAAGCTCTAGATATCATATCAAACATACAGAAGGTGTAGTGGGACCATAGACAGAATGTGATTTATCCATTTTTGAATGACTACCAGACAGAAGTCTCCCACATTTGGGAGCTCCATCCACCCACGTCTAGGTGAAGCCAAAGGGGGTCGACAGAGCATCGCAAACTCTATGCATAACTCCTTTTACCATTTTTAGCAAAGGTTCAAAATATCCTACAAATATTAGAGTACAAAAGGACAGTGTGAATAATAAAATAGCACATATCGAAAGCACATGTAGAACAATGAAACGTACATGTGCCTTTATAAGTCAATACGATGCAAACATAATCATTCACAAATGCATTCAAATTTGAAAGGAAATAAAGGCAAGAGCATGCAAGGATTTTATCATATATCGGATGTACATACGGAACAACGAAATATGCATGTGCCCATATGAAAAAATGCGATACAACATAAACTTTACATAATAGGTTTCAAGTATACAAATAATTTAAGGGCAAGAACATACAAGAATTTAAAATAGTACTATAAAGCTCGATTGAAGAAATAATGCTAGATGAAATCAATTTACAAACGGAATGGAGAAGAACAGGCGAAATCGACCAAAGCTCGATTTCTGGCAAAATTTAAAAGGTACATTGAATAAATAATTAAAACTATCAATTATGCTCCAATTCACTCAAGAAATATATCATTGGAAAGATATTTTAGTCTACTTTTAGATAAAATAAGATTCATATGAATTGAAGCTTCTAACAGAGAGTTACAAATAATTTGGTAGTCAAAGGTTAGAGAATAAAATCTCTATTTTATAGAATTCGTAGGGGCGACTTCAATAGATAACTGAGTAGGCATTTGTACTCTAAATCTTTCAATCCAGGTATCAAAAGAAAGATCTATGATTCTAATTTTTAACAAAATAATTTATAGAAATCAAAGTTTCCAACCAAAACTTAAAAGTAGTGTACTATCTAAAGATCAGAAGTTATGGTCTCTGTTTTGCAAAATCTATAGGGTTAATTAAAACAGAAGTTAGGGTAGGTATTCGGTGTCCAAATCTTTTAATCTTAGTGTCAAAAGAATGGTCTAAGAGTCTAATTTCAAATGAATTGGTCATCTAAATCCAAGTTTGGTGTTAAAAGTTATATTTGAAACAATGAATAGAGGTCGGTTTACCGAAAAATTTCAGATTCATGGTTTTGTATCTAACAAGAGAAATATCAGGTTCTATGCTAAAATCTTTCAAATTATTCAAAATTAATATTAGAATAGAGACTAATATTTCTGTAAGATGTGGTTAGAACACTTGCCTTTAAGAAATTTGACCCCAAATGAGAAGATTTGAGCAAAAAATCCCAAAGCCCCAAATTTCTCCTCTTCTTCTTTTTTTTTCTTCCTCTTTCTCTCTTCCTCTCTTCTCCAACACAAGCTGCCTTCTCAGGTTCTTGAGAACGAAGGCAAAGAGGCTTAGGCATGGAATTTATTATTTTATATATTTTTTTAATTTAGTCCTTGTATTATTTATATTTATGATTAAGTCCTTAGGGTTTACAAATAGGTCCTCAAATTTTTTTTAAATAGGTCCTCATATTTTATAAATAAGTTCTCAGATTTATATTTAGACTCTTCTATAGAATTTAAAATGGATACTTACATTACAATTAGAAACTTATAAGAAAATTTAGAAACAAGGGATGTTACAATAGCATTCCTACATCATTCCCAATGATCAAGATGTTATCCACATATAGCACCAAGAAGGTAATAGCACTCACACAGAAGGGTCATCTTCATTCTTAATGAAGCCATAAGATCTAATCACCTTATCAAATCTTATGTTCTAATTTCGGGAAGCTTGCTTCAGTCTATAAATGGACCTAAGCAATCTACACACCCTATCTGGGCAGTCTTTGAACATGAATCCCTTAAGTTGTATCATATACACCTCCTCCTCAAGGTTGTCATTGAGGAATGTGATTTTTTACATCCATCTACAAGATCTGAAAATCATATTGTGCTACAATAGCCAATAGAATTCGGATGGATTTTAGTATGGCTACGGGTGAGAAGGTTTTGTCATAATTAACACATTGTCTTTGACGATACCCCTTAGCTACTAGCCTTGTTTTATAGATCTCTACCTTTCTATCTACTCTAATCTTCTTCTTGAAGATCCACTTGCAACCAATAGGTACAATATCCTCGGGTGTATCAACTAGGTTCCAAACCTTGTTGGAGTACATAGAATCTATCTCAGAATTCATGGCTTCTTATCACTTACTAGAGTCTATACTTGTAATAGCCTCCTCGTAGATCTGAGGATCAATATTCTCAACATCCTCTCCTCTAATATGTCATGCATATCTCTCAGGAGGATGGGAGACTTTGCTAGAACTACGTAAAGTTGGACCTTGTATGCTAGGTACCTGAATAGAATCGGGTTGTGGAGTTGTGCTTGAGTTAGGTTATCTAACCTCACTTAACTCTATCACGCTTCCACTATCTTCGCCAACAATATGTTCCTTCTCAAGGAACACCACTCTCTTGGTTACAAAGACCTTTTGGTTCTCGGGATGATAAAAATAATACCTATAAGTTCCCTTGGGGTATCCCACGAACTTACACTACTCCGTCCTCGATTCCAACTTATCGGGGTTATGTCTTTTAATGTGGGCAAGGCAGCCCCAAATCTTAACAACCTTAAGATCGAGCTTCTGTCCTTTCCATGTCTCATATGGTATAGACATTATCGACTTAGTTGGAACTCTGTTCAGAAGATAAGTTATGGTCTCTAGGGCGTATCCCTAAAATGAGATGGGTAGGTCAACGAAGCTCATCATGGACCGCACTATATCTAACAATGTACGATTCCTCCTTTCGGATATACCATTGAGATAAGGTATATAAGGAGGTGTCCATTGGGATAGAATCTCATGGTCATTGAGGAACTAGGTGAACTCTGTACTCAAGTACTCACCTCCTCGATCTGATCGAAGAGTCTTGATACTCTTTCTAGTCTGGTTCTCCACTTCATTCTTATACTCTTTGAATTTCTCAAAAGCCTTAGACTTGTACTTCATCAAGTAAACATGTGCATACCATGATAAATTATTAGTAAAAGTAATAAAGTAGGAGCAACCACCTATGACATGAGTTGACATGGGTCCACATACATCACTTTATATGAGTTCCACTAGCTTTGTGGCTCTTTCTCCAATTCCACTAAAAGAAGAGTTTGTCAATATTCCATGAAGGCAAGGCTCGCAAGTTGCATATGACTCATAGTCGAATGGATCTAGATATTCATCATTTAGTAACTTTTGAATCATTCCCTTATGAATATGACCTAGCCTATAATACCACAAGTATGCACTGTTCACCTCATCTTATTTCCTCTTGGACACACTTACATTCATGATATGTGGAGCAGTGTCTAGCATAAACAAACCATTATGTAATGTTCCTCTCGTGATGATATCATCATCTAATAATATTGAACAACCATTATTATCAAAAACTAATTTATATCCACTAATTGTCAAACATGAAATAAAAATAATTTTTTTGATAATAGAAGGAACAAAATGGCATACATTCAATGCAATAATAGCTCCACTAAGCAGATGTAGGGTTACCTCGCTAATAGCTACTACAACAACTTTTGCTTCATTGCCTATCTTGAGGTTTGTCTTGCCTCTCACTAATCTCCTATGTCTTGTTAGAACCTACAATGAATTACAAATGTGATAAGCACTACCGGTATCTAATACTCATATGTTATCATAAGAGTTTGATAAATAGGGACTGATTATGAATGTACCTAAAGCTTCTAAAAGTTTTTGTTTCGCCCTCTCTGCAAGGTACTCTTTGTAGTTCTTCTTCTAATATCCATCTTTGCCATAGTGGAAGCATTGACTTTTGTCCTTTGCCAGGTCTTTCTTAGCAACCTTTGCTTTACCCGGTCTTCCCTTGCCCTTGCCCTTGCCTTTGCCTTTTTTAAGGGATTTTTTTGCTTTCCTTTTATGATAACATGTTGCTTGGATTTTTGAATCTAAGAGTTCTATCAATATGGCATATTGATAGGGGGAGTTTATTTAAACTCCTGGAGTTAAGGTTAACTCCGTCATCAATTGGTTATCATCATCAAAAAGGGGGAGATTATTGAATCTCGGATTTTGATGATGAAACCAATTGATAGTGTTTATGATTTAATCTACGTTTTGAGTGATGTAGGATGCTTCAATTAGGGAGAGACAATTAAAGCAGGAAGAATCATGTTAGGCCAGAAAAAAAATATGTTAGAAGATTGGACGTCGCGTCAGAGGATCGGTCGACGTATCGATAGAAGGATTCGGGCCATGGATTCGGGCATCGGGCCAAGAAGAGCATATATTGTGCCAAGGATATCGGAGTTGTAGAGGTCAACTGGCCGATTAGGAAATAGGCCGCAAGAGAGGACGATGAGCCAAAGAATCGGACGAAGCGTCGATGGATCAATGACATGCTGGACAATATGATTCATGCTTAGCAATAATTGTCTAGATTGAAGTATGTTTTATGTATGTAAGATTAACTACGATTGTAAGGCATAAAGCAAAATGAAGTCCCGGAGTCAACAACGCGAGTTCGTTGGGAGTTCGAGAATTCGTCGGAAGTCTAGACGTTCGTCGAAAGTTCTGCCGAAACTGAAGCTTATCAGAACTCTCCAAGAAAATTGTCATGAAGTCCAGGAGCTTGCCGGGAGTCTGCTGGAATATTGCTGAGAGATCGTCGGAAGTTCATCAAAAGATCGTCGGAAGCTCGTTGGAAGAAACCTATACTAACCGGACCAGATTGCTTAGTATATGTCTTAAATTTCATAGTTAGTATATAATTACTATTGAATCTTGTATTTTGTTGATGAAACCACTTGATATGTGTTTATACTTTAATCTGCGTTTTGAGTGACGTAGGATGCTCCGATCAGGATGAGATAATTAAAGCAGGAAAAATCATGTTGTGCCAGAGGAACATGTCAGAAGATTGGACGTCGGTCTGATGGATCGGTCGACGTATCGACAGAAGGCTTCGGGTCATGGACTCGAGCATGGGGGCCAAGAAGAGCGGGTATTGTGCCAAGGATATCAGAGTTGCGGAGTCAACTGGCCGATTGGGCAATAGGCCGCAGGAGAGGACGATGCGCCGAAGAATCGGACGAAGCGTCGAGGGACCAATGACATGCCGGACAACTTGGTTAATTGCTTAGGATTAATTGTCTCGATCAAAGTTTTGTTTTACATATGCAGGAATAACTACGATGGAAGTAAGACATGTAGAAGGAGTTATGCCGGAGTCAAGACTATGATCACGTTGGGAGTTCGAGAGTTCGACGAAAGTCCAAACGGTCGTCGGAGGTTTTGCGGTAACAAATCCGAGAAGTCCAGGAGCTTGCCAAAGAAGCTCGTTGGAACTCACCAAGTGGATCATCGCAAGTCCAGGAGTTTGTTGGAAGTCCGCCGGAGCATTGCCGAAGGTTCGTCGGATGTTCGCCGGAAGCTCGCCGGAAGAAGCGATTGACGCACCGGAGCAAGTTGCAGTAAATGTCTTAAGAAATTCGTAGTTAGCACGATGATTAAGTTAGAAATGGGAGGTGATCCCATTACAGACCCAAATTGGGCCGAATGGATCAGCCAATTCAGACCCAGATTTCTTGGCCAAAGGTGGCACTGCCTGGGTCGATGGTGGCACCGCCCAGGGCTTAGTCTCTGAGCTCTAGTTGGGCGGTGCAACTGCCTCTGACAGAGGTGCAACCACCCTAGTCAGGCGGTGGCACCGCCTAAGCTCGGTCTCCGAGCTCTAGCAGGAGGTGGCACCGCTTAGAGGCTCAGTCTTCGAGCTTTGCCAGGCGGTGCAACCGCCAGACCCCGGAATTCCGGGAGATGACAGTTTTGAGCTCGAAATTCAAATTGGGTTGGGGCCTATAAATACCCCACCCTTTCAGCAATGAAAGGGTAACCAAAAGGCACCGAAAGTTTGATCTTACTCTATGATTTTAGAGCTCAAAAGTATTATAAAGTCTAGAAGTTCTCCTCCCTCTTTTCTTCCAAGTTTTGATCTTTCAAGAGAGGAAAGAAAAGTTTGTAAGGGTTGTCTCCTAAGCCCGTCAAAAGGAGTGAAACTGTAAAAGGGTGGTTGGCCTTCGCCTATTGAAGGAAGGCCTCTAGTGGACGTTGGTGACCTCGTCGGTGGAGGAAGCTAGAAGTGGATGTAGGTCAAGATTGACCGAACCACTCTAAAATTGCGGTGCTCTCTAGTTTGCATTTACTTTGAGCATATTATCTTTACTGCAAACCTCCTTAATAGCTTACTGCCTTCTGCGCATTTACGATCGTGTTTCAAAGTTCAGTATTTTCCGAATCGGTGTTTAGACATAAATCAGTTTTATCGTACGAACATCATATTTCAGTTTGCGCTTACTTTCTGATTTCCATCATAACTGCAAACTGCCTTCATATATTCGCTTTAACTGCATCTCGCTTGATCACAAGTTAAGGTGATTTACGAATCGGGTTTTCTATCGAAATCACTTTTATTGTACGAACGCAGTTTGAATCGTTGAAAGTTTTCCGCTGCACTAATTCACCCCCCCCTCTTAATGCTCCTGATCCTAACAATTGGTATCAGAGCCCGGTATTTCTCATTTCAGATTTACACCCAAGATAAATGGCTCTTCATGGGTTTCAAGAGGGCTTATCGATTGTTCGTCCACCGTTGTTTAACGGATTAGACTACACTTACTGGAAAACTCGAATGAGAGTTTTCTTGATTTCTATGAATTTGGATTTATGGAATATTGTTGAAAACGGTTTTCAACTTCCCTCTAAACTGATGAATGAATGGTCGGATTTGGAGAAGAAGTATTTTTTTTTAAACGCAAAGACTATGAATGCTTTATTTTGTGCTTTGGACAAAAATGAGTTCAATTGGATTTCTATGTGCGAAACAACTTTTGATATTTGGTGAACACTTGAAATCACACACGAGGGAACTAGTAGAGTCAAAGACTTGAAAGTTAACATTTTATTGCATGATTTTGAGCTTTTTCGAATGCAACCAAGTGAGACTATAGGTAACATGTACACCCGATTCACGGATGTCGTCAATAATCTAAGAGTTCTTGGTAAATCTTTTTCAAATTTTGATCTTGTAAGCAAGATCTTAAGATCCCTTTCAAAAAGGTGGGATCCTAAAATAAGGGCAATACAAGAAACAAAAGATTTAAATATTTTTCCACTTGAAGAACTTATTGGTTCATTGATGACATATGAAATAGTGCACAATACACATGATGAACATGATGAACAAAATAGCCTTCCAAAAAACAGGAAGGATTTTGGACAGAGAACATTTGAAGACCACTCGAGCATAAGCTCTAGTGATGGTGAACTTAAACTACAAATGAAACAAAAATTAAAAAGCAAAAAGAACGGAACTACTTGCTTTGAACGCAAGAAGAAAAACACAAAGTGGGATGAATCGAGCTCCTCCGAAGACGAGGAGAAAATCAAGAAAGGCGAGGTGGCAAACTACGCCTTAACGACATTCAACGATGAGGTAATCAAAATCCCCTTAATTTATTTTGAAATTACTTGATGTTTTTCATGATGTATTTTCTTTTTTTAGAATAATTATTTTTAAAACTTACATATTAAAAAAAAATATTTAAAAATGCAAGAATATGATCATGCTCGTAATTTGAAAATAATAATAAAAATTACATGTTTCATGTTAATAAAATAAAATGTTAGATTTAAATCTAATGATCATATGTATGTTTTTCTTAAGAAGAAAAAATATGTATTTTGATTATTTCTGATTTTGATTAAAACCATGCTTAATGTCTTAAGGAAAATATTAAGAAGTTTAATATCATGCTATATGTGGTTAAGAAGTAATAATGTGTATCATGTTGATTTCCATTGTTAACCATGTCCGAATACATGAAAGTGTTAAATTTTATTTTTCTTGATCCTAAAAATTGATATTTTTGGATTTTCTCGATATATTATTCTCTTTCGGACTTAATAAACATATGTCATATCGAGTTTGATTCATATCATTGGTTTTTGACATATGGAATCAACTAGCAAATGCATCTCTCATAGACTTATCTTGTGAAAAATATCTTTCGATAAATGGATTTGATGATTCCTTCTTATATCTTTAGAGAAATAGTTTTATGTGCAAGGATTTGATTCACACACATATCTTGATCCTTGTAAAAATGAAGTGTGCTTTAATATCCTATCAATTTTAACTTCATTCAAGTAAGCTCACTAGTGACTTTCCTCCTTCATGCAAAAAAGATAATAACAAATAAAGAGGAAGAAGTAATGAAAGCTATCTCCATGTCATGTTTTCCTTAAGGTGTTTGTATAATTGATATTCTATCACTCATTGTTGAAAAATGACATAAACCTAGTTATGGCATGAATCATTACCGCACTTACGTTTAAAACTTGCTTATATCGTTCTCCTTTTTGTTGATGACAAAGGGGGAGAAAAATATGAATTGATACTATGAGTGCTATATTTGAATGAGAAATAGATGAAATGCTATGATTGCTAAATACTTGAAATGTTTGAATCATGTTAAGATATCAATAACTTGCATCGTAATTTTACTTGTTGATATCTTGTCATGTGATGAAATGCTATGATTTGTTGCTAAAATGATGCATGCAATACTTATGCTTTTTATTATGATGTATGTGATGTATTGCATATGATGTAAATGATGATTAAAATTACCTTAATTTGAATTCAAGGTTTATCTCAATTATGAAATTTTGAAATAAGAATGATTACTCACCTTTGCCATGATTTAGAAATTGACATAAAGGGTCTTTCCTTCTTTTTGACAATGACAAAGGGGGAGATAGCTAGCTTGCACAATTCAAGAAGAAAGCAAAAATTGCACTTCTCAAAAGAGAAGAAATTGCTATTTTGAACATCACTGAGAATTGCTAGCTTGAAATCTCAAGAAAATACAAAAATGTGCTATCTGGCCTATCTCAAGATGCAAAATATGCTAACTTGCACTTTGCAACGGAAGCAAAATTGCTAGCTCAAACTTTGCAAAGATTGCTAACTTGCATATTTCTAGAAGCAAAAGTGCTATCTTACCTATCGCAAAGAAAGGAAAATATGCCAACTTGCATATCTTTAAATTTGCTATCTTGTATGTTGTACAACTTACATATCTAAAACTTGATAGCTTGAATGTTCTAAGCATGATGTAACAATTGCTAAATTTTCTAGCTTCAAAACTGCATGATGATAAAACTTAATATTCTGTTTTTCATGCAATGAGTTAAAACTTATATTCCAAACACAAGAATAGTTACACTTCTCCTTTTTGTTGATGACAAAGGGGGAGAAGTATGATGTTATCCATAAGTTTATACATAAGTTCATGATGACGTGTTGCAAGTATTCATGATGAATATTGCAATAACTTGAATTCAGTTTGAATTCAAAGTTCTATCAATACGACATATTGATAGGGGGAGTTTGTTTAAACTCCAGGAGTTAAGGATAACTCCGTCATCAAATAGTTGTCATCATAAAAAAGGGGAAGATTGTTGAATCTCATATTTTGATGATGAAACCACTTGATATGTGTTTATGTTTTAATCTGCGTTTTGAGTGACGTAGGATGCTCCGATCAGGAAGAGACAATTAAAGTAGGAAAAATCATGTTGTGTCGGAGGAACATGTCAGAAGATTGGACGTTGGGCCGGTGGATCGGTCGACGTATCGATAGAAGGCTTCGAGTCGTGGACTTGGGCATCGGGCCAAGAAGAGCGGGTATTGTGCCAAGGATATCGGAGTTGCGGAGTCAACTAGCCGATTGGGCAATAGGCCGCATGAGAGGACGATGAGCCGAAGAATCGGACGAAGCGTCGAGGGACCAATGACATGCCGGACAACTTGGTTAATTGCTTAAGATTAATTGTCTCGATTGAAGTTTTGTTTTATATGTGCAGGATTAACTACGATGGAAGTAAGACATGCAGTAGGAGTTGCACCGGAGTCAAGACTATGATCACGTTGGGAGTTCAAGAGTTCGACGGAAGTCCGGACGATCGTCAGAGGTTCTATGGGAACAAATCCGAGAAGTCCAGGAGCTTGCCCAAGAAGCTCGTTGGAACTCGCCAAGTGGATCATCGCAAGTCCAGGAGTTTGCCGGAAGTTCGCCGGAGCATCGCCGAAGGTTCATTGGATGTTTGCCGGAAGTTCGTCGGAAGCTCGCTAGAAGAAGCGATTGACGCACCGGAGCAAGTTGCAGTAAATGTCTTAAGAAATTCATAGTTAGCACGATGATTAAGTTAGAAATGGGAGGTGATCCCATTAACTTAATCTTGGGGCAATTAGGCCCTTGACAGACCCAAATTGGGTCGAATGGATCAGCCCATTCGGACCCAGATTTCTTGGTCAAAGGTGGCACCGCCTGGGTCGACGGTGGCACCGCCCAGGGCTTAGTCTCCGAGCTCTGGCTGGGCGGTACAACTACCTCTGACAGAGGTGCAATTGCCTAAGCTCGGTCTCCGAGCTTTGGCAGGAGGTGCAACCACCCCTGACAGGAGGTGGCACCACCCAGAGGCTCAGTCTTCGAGCTCTGCCAGGCGGCGCAACCGCCCCAGTCAGGCGGTGCAACCGTCAGACCCCGAAATTCCGGGAGATAACAGTTTTGAGCTCGAAATTCAAATTGGGTTAGGGCCTATAAATACCCCACCCTTTCAGCAATGAAAGGGTAACCAAAAGGCACCGAAAGCTTGATCTTACTTTGTGATTTTAGAGCTCAAAAGTGTTGTAAAGTCTAGAAGTTCTCCTCCCTCTTTTCTTCCAAGTTTTGATCTTTCAAGAGAGGAAAGAAAAGTTTGTAAGGGTTGTCTCCTAAGCCTATCAAAAGGAGTGAAACTGTAAAAGGGTGATTGGCCTTTGCCTATTGAAGGAAGGCCTCTAGTGGATGTCGGTGACCTCGTCGGTGGAGGAAGCCAGAAGTGGATGTAGGTCAAGATTGACCGAACCACTCTAAAATTACAGTGCTCTCTGGTTTGCATTTACTTTGAGCATATTATCTTTAATGCAAACCTCCTTAATAGCTTACTGCCTTCAGTGCATTTACGATCGTGTTTCAAAATTTAGTATTTTCTGAATCGGTGTTTAGACGTAAATCAGTTTTATCGTACGAACATCATATTTCAGTTTGCGCTTACATTCTGATTTCCATCATAACTGCAAACTGGCTTCATATATTCGCTTTAACTGCATCTCGCTTGATCATAAGTTAAAGTGATTTACGAATCGGGTTTTCTATCGAAATTGCTTTTATCGTACGAACGCAGTTTGAATCGTTGAAAGTTTTTCACTGCACTAATTCCCCCCCCCCCCTCTTAGTGCTCCTGATCCTAACAATTATGATTAGAATTTGATCAACCCAATTAGGAGATAGTTGGGCCCAAGTTTGGGCTATGTTGGGCTAAGAGAAAGGCCCAAATAGTGACCAAACAAGTGAAACCGTCATGGCACAGTCTTCGAGAATGTGTCAGGTGGTGGTACCACTAGTCTGGGCAGTGGCACCACCCAAACTCAGTCTCCAAGACTGTCAGGCAGTGGTACCGCCAGTCTGGGCGATGGTACCTCCCAGTGAAGGCGGTGGTACTACCCACACCCTGAAATTTTGGGGTTTTGAATTTTGGCTTCATTTTTTAAGCCATTTGAGGTCTAAAATACCCTAACTATTCCTGCATGGAGAAGCAAGAAAAGTAAACAAAAAATCTGTGTTTCTAGAGTTGAAAACCTTTATAAAGTATAGAGTCCCTCCTAAAGTTTAGAGATCATCCTAAGGTTTAGAGATCATCCTAAGGGAGAGTGTGAGGGAAGTTTTGTAAAAAGGGGGTGTAAAGGTTCTCTCCTGAGCCTGCAAAAGGAGAATGAAGTTGTAAGAAAGAGGTTGATCTTTGCCTATTAAAGGAAGATCGTTAGTGGATGCCGATGGCCTCGACAGAAGAGGAATCGGTGGAATGGATTTAGGTCACGACAACTGAACCACTATAACTCGGTTTGCATTTACTTCTTGCAATTTATATTTACTGCGAACTGCCCTTCTTTACTTGCTTTACATCCACTACACTCTTCCATATGCTTTTAAGTTAACATCTTCAGAAATGGGTTTAATTGCAATGAGGTTTTGAACCGACGTAATTTTTACCGCTGCACTAATTCACCCCCCACCCCCCCCCCCCCCCCCCTTCTTTCTTGATAGTGCTCTCTACCTCCCTCAACATATTAAGGAGATCAAAGACACTCACCTCAAGCTTATTCACTGAGCAAGAGTGGAGTCATCTATGTACTTCACGTAACGTGCGATATTATCCTTGCTTGCCCCTTCCTCGGGCGTAGGCATCACTATATCAAGGACGTACGCGATTTTCTCCACTGTGAGAATAATTCTCAAGTTGCAGAGCCAATCTGTATAATTCAGACAAATAAGGTGGTTGACATCAAGTATGCCATGTAAGGAATTTTAAAGCGATATTTTTAAAAAATAAAGATGCAACAGAAATAACATACAGATTTTGTAAAAAAATAAACAATCAAGATATTGATTTTTATCTTAATTTACTCTCACTATTTTTCTAGCGAGTCACACGATACCCTCAACACGTGAAACAAAAATCTCCAGTAGACTTCTAGTGGGGATCGGGATCTAATCAGCGTCTTAGTATAACCTCGAGGGACTCAACCACTCACACTAAGCCCAAAAGATAGGCAACTCTTGCCGATCACAACTTCTTATGATTCCCCTCCTATTCGGCCTCTGAACCACCATGGTCTCAAGGGACTCGACCAATCATGATGTTTGGTTAAGTCAACACCATCGTTACAAGATGAGTTTGATTCGATAATATACCCTCGAGGGACTCGACTAAGTATATTATGTCCTTACGTCACCAGTGATATCTCTATATCATAGGTAAGATAGCGAATTGTGATATAGGTGAGCCTCGAGGGACTCGACCAACTCAACCTATGTTGAAAATCCATCCCTACCTATAACGATGGAAAGCTATATAGGTTAATCTAACTGCCTCATATTTACCGACTTAATATTATCGAGAGAGGGGATTTTGATTTGGTTTTCTAATATGACATGTCACACACATACATATTTAATATATATCTACATCGCATACATATATATATGTATATATATATATATGTATATATATGTATATATATATATATATGTATATATGTATATATATTTGTATATATATGTATATATATATATGTATATATACATATATATATATACATATATATACAAATATATATATATATATATATATATATATATATATACATATATATATATATATATAGTATGTGTACAAGCAATCACACATCACATGAGCAATCACACAAGATGATCATAAACCACAACCTAATGTGATCAGGCCTGAGCCAGTGGGCCTAATCACTCATATCAAGATCTATGTGTGTAATGATACATCTTCAAGCCCTGTGATCATCCATCTCATCTTCGTCGGTTCCGTCGGTATCTCAATGCATCTCCATATGTCGCGATCGTCCGTCTCAGCCTCGTGGGTCCCGTTATCGCTTCCACACTCCTACTATGTCTTCTCGTGTGATTATAACTTAATCATAGACACGCATACCCGACAATAAATGAGAATAAATTGGATGCTCGCAGGCCCCAATAATAATAATAATCATATGTATACATATCACATATGTTAGGATCGAGAGCACTAAGAGGGGGGGGTGAATTAGTGCAGCGGAAATCTTTCAGCGATTAAAAACGAAAGCTGCGTTCGTTCGATAAAAACTATTTTGATGCAAAAGCTAATTCTAAGATTACTTATGATTAAGTGCAGTTTATGTCTAAACACAGTTTGCGTCTAAGCGCAATTTATGCAGTTTGTAGTTTGCGTCTAAATGCAGATTGCGACTAAGCGCAGTTTGCATCTAAGCGTAGTTTGCGTCTAAGCTCAGATTGCGTTTAAGCGCAGTTTGTGTCTAAGCGCAGTTTACATCTAAACTCAGATTGCGTCTAAGCGCAGTTTGCGTCTAAGCGCAGATTACGTTTAAGCGCAGTTTGCGTCTAAGCGCAGTTTACGTCTAAACGTAGTTTTACGTTTAAAAGTAGTTTACGTCTAAAACACAGTTTTACGTCTAAACATAATCAAGACGTAAATATAAACTGCAAAGAAACTTGTTCGCAGAAATCAGTTTGCAGTTATAAACAGAATCAAGACGTAAACGTAAACTGCAAAGAAACTCGTTCGCAGAAATCAGTTTGCAGTTATAAACAGAATCAAGACGTAAACGTAAACTGCAAAGAAACTCGTTCGTAAAAGCGCAGAAGACAGTTTACAGTTATAAATAGAATCAAAACGTAAGTGTAAACCGCAATGTAGAGATCGTACGAAAACACCGATTTACGTCTGAATGCAGATTTGAAAAGAACAGAACTTAGAAACTTGTTCGTAAAAGCGTAGAGAGCAGTAGCTATGTAGGAGGTTTGCAATAATGATAAATTGCTCAAAATGAAAGCAAACCAGAGATTTAGAGTGGTTCGGTCAGTCTTGACCTACTCCACTTTTGGCTTCCTCCACCGACGTCAACTAGAAGCCTTCCTTCAATAGGCGAAGGCCAACTACCCTCTTACAGATTCACTCCTTTTGACGGGCTTAGGAGACAACCCTTACAGAAGTTTTCTCTCCTCTCTTTACAACTCAAACTTGAAGAATAGAAAGAGGAGAACTAGCAGTTTTGAGCTCTAAGAAACACAGAAAGATAGCAAGATTTCGAGTGTGTGTTCTATGCTTTCAGTACTGAATGGGTGGGGTATTTATAGGCCCCAACCCAGTTCAAATTTGGAGCTCAAAATGATCAAATCCCGGAATTTCGGGATCAGGCGGTTGTACCTCCTAACTGGAGAGGTTGCACCGCCTGGCAGAGCTCGAAGACTGAGCCTAGGCGGTGCCACCTCTTGACTGAGGCGGTTGCACCTCTCTGCCAGAGCTCGAAGACCGAGCTCAGGCGGTGCCACCTCTCTATCAGGGAAGTTGCACCGCCCAGTCTTGCTCGAAGACTGAGCTCAAGCGGTGCCACCTCCTGGCTGGGGAGGTTGCACCGCCCAGTCTCGCTGGGAGGCTTAGCCCAGGCGGTGCCACCTCCTGGCTGGGGCGGTGCCACCTCTTTCACTATTTCAGCTTACTTGGTTTGGCTCCAAACTTGGCCCAAACCAGTCCGAACTTGGGCCTAATTGGCCCCTACTTGGGTTATAGGATTAACACCTAATCCTAACCCTAATTAATGTGCTAACTATGATTTTAAAGACATTTTCTAAGCTATTACAAAGTCTGCAAGTCAAGACTTCTTCTGGCGAGCTTCCGACAAACTTCCGACGGTCTTCCGATGAACTCTCGGAAACCATTCTACGGACTCCCGGCAAGCTCCTAGACTTCACGATTTGTTCTTAGCAAGTTCCAACGAGCTTCTTCGGCAAACTCCGATCTTTCTCGGCGAGCTCCGCGAACTCCCAACGAACCTTCTGGCGAGCTTCCGAAAAACCCTTCGGCAAGCTCCCAACTCATTCTCGGCTAGTTCCAGTAGCATTCCCGATGAACCTTCGGACTTCCGTCGAACTCTCGAACTTGCAACAAATCCTTCGCGCTTGACTCCGACACTTTATTTCGCTTTATGTCTTCATCGTTATCATAGTTAATCCTGCACAATTAAAACAAAACTTCGATCGAGACAATTAATCCTAAGCAATTAACCAAGTTGACCGGCATGTCATTGGTCCCTCGACGCTTCGTCTGATTTTTCGGCGCATCGTCCTCTCCTGCGGCCTATTGCCCAATCGGCTAGTTGACTCCGCAACTCCGATATCCTTGGCACAATAACCGCTCTTCTTGGCCCGATGCCCGAGTCCACTGCCCGAAGCCTTCTGTCGATACGTCGACCGATCTACCGGCCCGACGTCCAATCTTCTGACATGTTCCTCCGGCACAACATGATTTTCCTGCTTTAATTGTCTCATCCTGATCAAAGCATCCTGCGTCACTCAAAACGCAGATTAAATCATAAACATATATCAAGTAGTTTCATCATCAAAATACGAGATTCAACAATCTCCCCCTTTTTGATGATGACAACCACTTGATGACGGAGTTAAACTTAACTCCCGGAGTTTAAACATACTCCCCCTATCAATATGCCATATTGATAGAAACTCTTAGATTCAAAAATCTAAGCAACATGTCATCATAAACGGAGTTAACCTTAACTCCTAGAGTTTAAACAAACTCCCCCTATCAATATGCCATATTGATAGAACCTTGAATTCAAACTGAATTCAAGTCATTGCAATATTCATCATGAATACTTGTAACACGTTATCATGAACTTATGCATAAACTTATGCATGTCATGTCATCAAATACTTATGCATGTCATGTCATCAAATACTTCTCCCCCTTTGTCATCAACAAAAAGGAGAAGTACCACAATCAAGTGTTTGTGATATTGGTTCAACTCATTGCATGAAAAACATAATATCAAGCTTTATCATCATGCAATTTTGCTAGAAAATATAGCAAGTGTTGAATCATGCTTAGAATATTCAAGCTATCAAGTTTTAGATATGCAAGTTTTATAGCATACAAGATAGCACTTGGTATGAAAATTAGAGATGTTCAAGATAGCAAGTTCTACATCATGCAAGCTAGCAAATTAGAGATGTTCAAGAAGGCAACTCTTGCTTCTTGAAATATGAAAATTTTGTCCACTTTGCTAGATGCGCAAGTTAGCATGTTTTGCTTCTTGAGATAGGCAAGATAGCACTTTTGTTCTTTTTGTTTCTTAAGATGTTCAAGATAGCAATTTCTTCTCTTTTGAGAAGTGAAAATTTGCTTTCTTCTTGAATTGTGCATGCAAGTTATCTCCTCCTTAGTCATTGTCAAAAAGAAGGGAAAACCCTTTCCGTCAATTTCTAAATCATGACAAAGGTGAGTAATCATTTTTATTTCAAAATTCCATAATTGAGATAAACCTTGAATTCAAATCAAGGCAATTTTAATCAAGGTTCATATCATATGCAATACATTACGTAGAAAGCATAAGTATTGCATGCATCATTTTAGCAACAAATCGTAGCATTTCATCACATGGCAAGATATCATCAAGTAGAATTACGATGCAAGTTCTTGATATCTTAACATGATGAAAATTCAAATATGGCACTTATAGTATCAATTCATATATTTCTCCCCCTTTATCATCAACAAAAGGAGAAGTAGCTCTAGCTTTTTTAAAATATATGCAAGTTTTTATAACATGAAGCTATATTTTCATCACAACATATAAGCACAAAAGCATAGCAAGATTCTTAGGTTCAATCATGACAATTCAACACTTGCTTCATGTGCAAGATTGCACTTGCTTTTCTTTGCATGTTCTAACTAGCAAAAGCTTTCTCCCCTTTGTTTTTGTCGAAAAGAAGGGAGAAATCAATGGCCAAAAATTTTTAATTATTATACAGGCCATATTACAAAATCTTGTCATGATATCAAGAAAGTTCAAGGACATGATCCATTCAACAAATCCTTTTAATAGGGCAAAGGAATTATATAACCAAGAATCATGATTAAAATATTTCAATATCATAGATCAAGTCATGATTCGTGATTCATCATAAAGCAAATTAATTTTCAGGCATCACATAAGGCATTTAAAGAATTTTTGAAACATAGAAGAATGATTAATTTAAGCATGTAATGTTTCAATCAAAATCAAGTCATGAATACCAATACTTTCATATTGTGAGTATCAATTCATGAATACCAAAAGATATTATTTGTGATTTCAATTTTGCAAGATCATGATTATGATTTAGACATAACTTATTCAAATCAAATCGTCAACTTGAAACTCATAATCAAGTCATTAAAATTAATTTCGAAATTCACAAAATATCATGAAATCAAAAGACAAGTTGCATTTCATTTGAAGAACTCCTTTTTGATAAATGTAGGGAGCATAATGAACGATCTTGATTTATAAAGAGCTTCATGTTATAATTATCAAGATCATAATTTTAATAATTATTCTCTTTAGCAAAGAATCACAAAAGCACTTTATTTTTGCATAAGAAATCTCATTGTGTTATAATTTATAAATTCTTTTTCTGCACATGAATCATAGGAGATATGTATGTGAAACAAATCTTTGCAAGCAAAGACACTATCATTCATATTTCAAGATGGAATTTATAAGCAGGAATCATTTCATCAAATCCATTTTAGAAAAATATTTTTCATAAGTGTATGAGAAAATCCGATTGTTAGGATACCAATTGTTAAGTGAATCCGAAAATGAAATTAGTACTTTCATGCATTCGGATAAGATTTTGCTATAGATTTTCAAGTTCAATTATGAAGGTAAAACATGCTCATGATCATAAAAATTTATGTATCCAAAACATATAATTTCCAACATGTTATAGTGTAAAATCATTATGGCAATTAAGTGTTTTGAACATTGAATCAAGAATGTCCGAAAAATAATCTTAACATTCGAGCACATTTTTGCCATAGTTTTTCAAATATACTCATGAGAATAACACATGCTTATCGTTGGCTTAAAATCTCATGCATAAAATTGTTAATCAAAATATTTAATTTCATCATTATGCATTTCTTCAAATCAAACATGATCTTTAATCAAAATCGAGAAATAACAATGGAAATCAACGTAATACACATTATTACTTTTTAACCATGATTTCATATTTTCAATCAAGATCATTTTATTTGTTTATCATAAAATATGCAATATTATCATTTTCGAAATTACTTAGTATGATCATAATAATTTTTTTTTTTAACATGTAATTTTTAAGAAAATTAATTCTAAACTAAAAGAGAAAAATACATCATGAAAGCATCAAGTAATTTCAAAATAAATTAGGGGGATTTCGATTACCTCATCATTGTAGGCTGTTAAGGCGTAGTTTGCCGCCTTGCTTTTGTTGACTTTCTCTTCTTCGGAGGAGCTCGATTCATCCCAATTTTTGTTCTTCTTCTTGTGTTTAAAGCAAGTAGTTCGATTCTTTTTGCTTTTCAATTTTCGTTTCATTTGTAGTTTAAGTTCACCATCACTTGAGCTTATGCTCGAGTGGTCTTCAAATGTTCTATGTCCCAAATCCTTCCTGTTCTTTGGAAGGTTGTTTTGTTCATCATTGTCCTCATCACTTGAGTCATCGCTCAAGTGGCATTCATTTGTCCAGAGTTCCAAATCTTTCCTGTTCTTTGGAAGGTAATTGTGTTCAACATGTTCATCATGTGCATTGTGCACCATTTCATTTGTCATCAATGAACCAATTAGTTCTTCAAGTGGTAAGTTGTTTAGGTTTTTAGCTTCTTATATTGCAGTTACTTTTGAATCCCACTTCTTAGAAAGAGAACGCAAAATCTTGTTTACGAGTTCAAAGTCCGAAAAACATATTCCAAGAGCTCTTAAACTATTGACGACATCCGTGAAACGGGTGTACATGTCGCCTATAGTCTCGCTTGGTTGCATTCGAAAAAGCTCGAAATCATGCAATAAAAAGTTAACTTACGAGTCTTTGACACTACTAGTTCCCTCGTGCGTGATTTCAAGTGTTCGCCAAATGTCAAAAGCTGTTTCGCACGTAGAAATCCGATTGAACTCATTTTTGTCCAAAGCACAAAATAAGGCATTCATAGGCTTTGCGTTTAAAGAGAAATACTTCTTCTCCAAATCCAACCATTCGTTCGTCGGTTTAGAGGGAAGTTGAAAACTGTTTTCAACGATATTCCATAAATCCAGATTTAGAGAAATCAAGAAAACTCTCATTCGAGTTTTCCAATAAGTATAGTCCAATCCGTTAAAGAACGGTGGACGAAAGACCGAAAAGCCCTCTTGAAGAGCCATTTCTCTCGGGTGTAAATCCGAAATGAGAAATACCCCGCTCTGATACCAATTGTTAGGATCGAGAGCACTAAGAGGGGGGGGTGAATTAGTGCAGCGGAAATCTTTCAGCGATTAAAAACGAAAGCTGCGTTCGTTTGATAAAAACTATTTTGATGCAAAAGCCAATTCTAAGATTACTTATGATTAAGTGCAGTTTATGTCTA